>NW_024962252.1:101360749-101399873 GCF_019238085.1 Lagopus leucura
TGTTTAGTCATCCCCCATACTTAAGAGAGTGTCCCTCAGGAAGGCATTTAAGTAAACATTTAGTTTAGGTATTTATTTCAGAGTTCTCATGATCATGTATGGTTTTATGTGGGTGATATCCTCTGGGCAGTTCTGACCTAGAATTCCTTAATGGTTATAAAGAATATATTTTACTGTATGGAGTTTTATTTTTGTCGTATTAACTAGAAAGAAGTAGGTGAATAAACACTACCGAACTTGCTGCAAGATAGCTACAGATAACTGAAATTAGAACTGAAATCACAGAGTCTGTGATTAACTTACATTGGAACAAATGACTAACTTCAGACAGAAACTGCTACACTTAATAAAGCATGTGAGGACTGAAAACATGATTAAAATAGAATTCAGGCACCTAGACTCACACTAATATGACATCAACTACAAAGTACAGAACACAGAAATATGCTTCAGTTGAAGGTGAAATTCTTATGTTTCAATTAAAAGTAGAATCCTTCATACTGACAAAGATTTTCTTACCTTGGAATCAGACTCTTCTATTGTGCAATCTCATATAGTACTGCCAGATTCTGAATTTATGCTAGCTAGGGGTTTATCTTTGCATGTTTGAATGCTTGGAATTAGTTTCAGGTATAGAAGTTACAGTAAGAAAACACTTGGAGAGCTGCAACTTTTTAGAGAAACAACAAAACTAAAACAGGTTTAGAGAATTATCCATCAAACTACATTTTTATGACTGGCTATTAAAATATTGATGAAAGAATATAAGATGATGAGTCAAGGATGCTTAAAGACTGAATGTATGGGTTCCTCAAGATTTACACTGAGTATAAGAATTTCACTTTATAACCTAATGTGATTAAATGGATTACTGCTGAAAATGCACGTTATACTACTGTCATTTAAAAAAAAAAAAAAAAAAAAAAAAGGCATTTAAAGTTGTTTCCAATTAAGTCATGAAAAATCGCAAAGAAAAAGAGGAGAGGCTTTGCTAAGAGTGCAGCCATGTGGAACGTCCTGGTTTTGAGGCTTCGAAGTATCGGACTATGGCCTTGA
Organism: Lagopus leucura; assembly: GCF_019238085.1. Classification (NCBI taxonomy): domain Eukaryota; kingdom Metazoa; phylum Chordata; class Aves; order Galliformes; family Phasianidae; genus Lagopus; species Lagopus leucura. Next base: position 101,361,806 of record NW_024962252.1, read on the forward strand.
AGACACTGCAAGCTTGAAAGACCTTACTGAAACTGGGTGATGTTACAGTACTGCTGTACTACTCAGCAGTATGTGTGAGCTGCTTGAAAGAAAGGATTATTATTAAAGAAAATGTGCTTTTAGATTGACCTTGCACTCGTATTTCCAATGTAGCTAAAGAAAAAGCATTCATAGAAGTGTAGAAATTTCTTGCCAGCCATGTAACATCTCAGTTAAGCATGTTTTAAAATGGTAGTGATGGTGATCGATAGGAAAAGTCAAATATTCCACCTTCCTTCTCAAAACAGAGGTTTTAATATAAAATAAAGCATCACCAAGGACAGCAGGTTTTATGAAGGCAATCACTTTTTAATAATAATCCTGACTTCTAGGCACTGAGCAAGAAGCTGTATCTGAGCTAAAGTTAAGAGTGAGCTTTCTGTTATTGTTTTACATTGTTTTATATGGTCTATTCGAAGCTCATGCTTGTAAATATTAAAATAGTCCATAACACGTTAGATCATAGATCTTGCTTGATTAAAGAAAAGAAATAATAAAATCAGTAAAGATACCTCTGTAATAGAGTCTTCTGTATTCCAAAGGCTTTTCTTCTGCCAGTCAACTCACAGACATTATTTTTTTGTCTGAAGAATGCACTTGACCATAAAAAATTACGGCAAATACCTTCAAGTATGGGAACAAGCTCATGAATCTTTTCCAGGTCTCCTTGTTCTGAAGTACTCCACTAATATATGCAAATCCATTTTTAAAATCTCAAGTCTCAGTATTTATTTTCTTTTACATAACTAGATTGTGGAATCACAGAACCAGAGAATTGGTTGGGACTTCTAGAGCTCACTGAGTCCAAACCCCCTGCTAAACCATGCTCCATACAGCCAGTTCCCTGCAGCAGGTGAATTCTTCAAGGCTAAACAAGAAGTATTTTTCTGTTTAGTCTAATGTTCTTTCTCCTTTATAGAAATCAAGCCGCCTTCTTTTGGAGCTGATCACTACTTGACTACTACCTGATGGCACTCTGTCTACATCCTCTAAGATACGAGGCAAAACACTCCTAAAAATCTGATGCTGATGGAACTGTGAAATATAGTTATTCTTATCATCATCATGTACACGTCTCTTTTGAACAAAGAACTGAAGGAAAAAATTCTTCATACAGTAGGACTTGCTGGGCTTATTGGCTCATATTCCAAACTAAAAGCTTTCTTGCATTTTCTAATACTCTTCACCTAGTAGTTTGGGGAACTACTTTAGGTAGACTGTTATTTGTCTTTTCTATCTTTAACATTCTTGTAACTTTATTTTCTTCTCACACAGTGGCCATAACTCAGTCAGTAGTGCCCAAATTCACTCAAAATGATTCAGCCATCTGATGAAGTTCGACTTGTATTCTGTCACTGAGACTTACCTGAGTTTTACATGGCACATCTACTTCAGAAAACGTATCAGTACCTATAGGAGTATGAGATATTCTATATTTAATGCACCCCAATCCATTAAAAAACTCACAAATTTCATTAGCTGCAGCTTGCACATCCATTTCAATTTGTTTGATCATATGCATTTGTAGTTAGCTGACATATCTAAACACATTTCCTCTTCCATTCCTTATAACTAGCCAGGGGCATCCCCTCTATAGACAGACCACTTTGGCTTCATCTCTTGAATATTTCATTTGCTCACTGATGTATCATACTTACTACTTCAGTGTTTGGGCATGGGTGGCTATTGATTGGTACACATGTGATTACCATTACTACATGTCAGACACCACTCAAAACCACTGCATGTTCCCTTATTCCACAAACTGTTATTTAAAGAGCAAGTTCTGAATGTTTGTATAAGAACAGAATTAACTCAGTTTCTTCATAGCCATCTAAATTCTGCTCACCTGAGTGCATACTCAGGCATGTCATTCTTTTTTGTGAAGTTTAATTTTTTGTTGGGCAAAAAAAACAATTTTGCAGAATCAACACCTTCATGGTTTGCCTAGCACACAGCCAAAGTTGTGAATAAGATATTTTTCATTTTTTACAAGATTAAAAAAAAAATATCTAGATAGCCTTTAGTTATCAGAAATGTTGTAACAGTTTGTTTTGCTTTCCTCTACTTAACGTTTCTCATTAAGTGAAAAATATCAGCGATCATCCTCATGAACCTCTAGATTTTTTGATGAAGATAGAGTGACCATTTTATTGGAAAATAAAAGATTGGAAAAAGATATATTTTTTCTCGTAATACTTTTAAACAGCAACTTAAAAGAAAAGCTACGTTAAATTGCTGTGATCCAGTCCTTTGAAAGGTCTGTGTGTTGGCTGTTCACATGTAAAATATTCTGTGCTGTCATATGCACGTGCAAAATATCACCTAGTGTTCTTCCCATGCTAGTATGTTTGAAAAGGAAACATTTCTGTACCAATATACTTCCTGGGCAGATCAATATTTATTTGATCATTTTTAATTATTCATTCAGAATTATCATGACATTTCTTTTCACATGGAAATACAGAACAGGTCTTGAAAACTCTGGCGCTATGACTTGTAACATTAAGGGTCATTTCTCTCATTTCTATCTTTGTTCTACAGCACTTCTTCCAGGCAAATGAGTGAGATGCTTCAACTGCTCCTGGAGTTGCAAAGTTTCTTCCAGGATGAAGAACGGTAGTAGGGAACCTACTGTAGGGAACCTGCTTTGGCAGGGGGGTTGGACTCGATGATCTCTGGAGGTCCCTTCCAACCCCTACAATTCTGTGATTCTGTGATTCTGTGAAATGCAATTACTTTACTTTTTCAACATTACATTTATTTCTGACACTGCGTAATTAGAACAAGTCTTGGTTAGAAACTGCCCCCCAAACTCTCCCACTCTCATTCAAAAATACAGACTGAGGTCATAGCAGGCACTGCTACTCTTGGCTCTCAGCATGTACAGAGCACGACAGATCCCAGACAAAATTATAGAGGTGATAAGTTAGAATAGGCTTTTCTCCTAGAACTGTATGAGTGTTCCTCTTCTACAATTCAAAATAAAACAGAAATTCCAATCATTTAAACAGAAATTCAGTGAAAAAAATATATATCCATCATATGGCATCTTAAAACATTTGATATTTTAAGTCTATGGTATATGTCAAGAGTCTTTTTATTGTCTTTTATGTATTACCTCACTTGGACCATTTGTCTTCCAAAGTATTAGTGAACCTTAATTTGCTTTAACAGCTTTGAATGGATTTTTATTCTTTCTTACCACAGTCTTTCAACTCTTGCAATTTGAAAACTAAACATGCAAAACTCAATCAATCCTGTAGTATTCCTCTAATACCAATTTTTATATAATTAACCCCCAAAATGTCTTCAATTACTGACAATTATTCTCATGCACTTCGAGGGACAACACTGATTTCACACTTAGGAGCATCTTAAAAGAAAGGTGATTCAGACGCTATAGAAAAAAGTTCATCTCTCCAGAGATTCACAGCATTATTGCAGGCTGTGCAAGAGAAATACAACTCTATTCCAGTACAATACAGATTTCACAGATTTTACAGATTTGATGCCGATTTTTGGAAGAAAAATCCTGTGTATTTTTACAATGCTAAGGAGGTCTATTATAAGCTTGGTTGTGTACTTTATACACCAATAAAACTGTGGGAAATTTCACAGAATTGATAGGCCAGATGATGTCTAATGATTAAAGGGTAGAATCAGAATCTCTTACTTCCAGAGTCCTTACTTTCAAGCCTCCATTTTAGCATTTCATGAAGTTAAACCAAAATCATTTACTGCATCACATGAACTCTTTCCTCATCACTGAAAAGACACAGCAGTCTGACTTACAGCACAGGTGTCTTTTGTTTCACTTTAATGTGATTGGAAGTGTGAGCAGTAATGAAAAAAATGTAGAAGCAAGAGGGTAAATGCCATGTGCATATTTCCCCATGGTAGGTATGTAACACACTGAATAGAAGTTTGATTTTTGTTAGGGACATCTAATAGAAGACTTTTCAGAAGTAACAGACTCCAAATTGTGAGATAATCAAGATAATCCCGTGTTGCTGACAAATCTGTGCTGCTTATGGGTGCAAGCTGCTAGGGAGTCCTTCTGAGATGTGTTTTGAAACCACTGGAAAAAAAAAATAAGTGCAGAAAACATGAGGTTGTAATAATCCCATGACCAGGCCATTTACATTTCCTGAAGTTTATCTTGTGCTGTTTCTGAAGAGGAATTAAAGCTGTGCTGAAAAGGAAATGTGTGGTAAGAATTGGGGCCTGTAGGAGAGCAGTAGCAACTGCAAAGAGGAGCTGGTGGGCAATGCACCCCTGTGCTACTTCCAATATTACCATATTTGCAGGATGAATGAATGAACTCTGTTCTCCTGAAATTTTCCTACCTATCTGGCCTCCAAATAAATGTGTAAAGCAGGAACCAGACAAGCAGCTGATAAAAAATCTGCCTCAGCAATCAAACGCGTATATTTTTTCTAATATACTTTCATATCAAACCCTGGTAATTCTGAGCTGTTTCAAGATGTTTTCCCTTACTTTATGAAATCATACAGTTTTTCATCTTCTGCTGGTTCTTTCTCTCTGTCCCATAAGAAAATGAGTGGAAAGGATTGATGATGTCATCATGGAAATAGGGTAATGATTTACAGCTTATGTTTCAGAGAGATCAGTTGCTCTGTAGGGGCAAATTACTTTTGTTATAACTATGTTGTTGGGCTCTTTGATGGATCTTGTGGCAATTGGCCATTTTTGTGCATATTTTTAAAAGGTTGTCAGTAGAGTCCCAAGCACTGACTGGGTACTCTTACTATAGAGTAGTAAGAATCCAAATAAAGGAATAAGTCAAAGGACACCTTCTTCAAATGAGAGATACAAAATGGAACTAGCAGATATTGACAAGTAGCAGTCTTCAAAATATCTGGTAAATTATCTAGTATGTGCTGTGCTGTTTAAGCACAGAAGACATGGAAACAGAAGAGTTATTTTCAAAACAGCATGCAGACACTTAACAGCAAAAACAACAACCTTTTCTTGGTAAATGACAGCCAGTCTTAGCTCTAGTATATAGCAATGATATGAAGGAATGTTGTAGAATTAATTAAATGATTATTAATGACGCATTGCAACTTCCAAGATACTATATGAATAGCTGCAGAATAAAGACCAGCAACTAAACATCAAAAAGGATAGACAGAAGGTTTTTTTTTTTTTAATATAAACATCAAATACAAACACCATTAGGTGTAGTGTTTTTATTAAGATTTCAGTCTTTATATTCATGCTCCAATTTCAAGTGAAATGCTGATCTAAATTTCTACTGTCATGATGCTAATGCAGAAATAATACTAAGTGTGTTAACCAGATACAGGTTTTGTAGTATCTTGAGGTGAGTTGGTTGACATTTTCTTTCAGAAAGCTAAGCTACATCTTCTGTCTCTTTCACGGCATACCATAAAAGTTCTATTATATGTCACTAGGAAGGAAGTCAGAACTTTCTTTAAGAGTCAGCTGGATCACTCTAGTAACTACTCAGGCAACATGAGTGACAACATGAGAATGCAATAAAAGGAAGCTCAAAATCATGCTCAATCAGCGGGTCTGTAAGAAAACAGCGCCTAGCCTAAGGATAAAGAATGCACCTCGAGGACATAAATAAATTATGACACAGAGGCTAGATTAGATCTGTCTTTGGGGAAAAGGAAGAGCCATGCAGGTATAAACTCTCTCTTTGAGAAGTGTATTAAAATGCAGCCTAATCACAGAATCACTGAATCATTGAACGGTTTGAGTTGGAAGGGAGCTTTACGATCACCTGGATCCAACCCTCCCCTGCTGTAGGCAGGGACACCTCTCTCTAGACCAGGTTGCTCACAGCCCATCCAGCCTGGCCTTGAATGCTTCAAGGGAGGGAGCATCCACAGTGTCACTGGACAGCCTGGTCAGTATCTCACCACCATCACATTAAGGAATTTCTTCCTATCTAAGTCTAAATCTACCCTCTCTCTGTTTAAAGCCATTTCCCTTCATCCTGCCGCTACATGCCCTTACAAAAAGTTCCTTCACAGCTTTCCTATAGGCCCCTTCGGGTACTGGAAGGCCACTAGAAGGTGTCTTTGGAGCCTTCTCCAGGCTAAAAAGCCACAGCTCTCAGCCTGTCATCATAGCGGAGCTACTCCAGCCCTCTGATAATCTTTGTGGCCCTCCTCTGGACCTGCTCCACCAGGTTGATGTCCTTTTTTTGTTGGGTGCCCCAGAAATAGACACAGTACTCCAGGTGGGGTCACATGAAAGCAGACTAGAGGGGCAGAATCACCCACCTCACCCCTCTGATCATAATTCTCTTGATTCAACCCAGGATACAGTTGGCCTTCTGGACTGCAAGTGCACTTTATCAGCTCATGTTAAATCTTTGGTCAACCAACATCCCCAAATCCTCCTTAGGGCTGTTCTCAAGCCGTTCTCTTCCCAATCTATGTCCGTATCTTTGCTTGGGGATTGCAAAGCCCACTGAAGACGATAATTTTTTTTTTGGTACTGACCCGTGTGTCTTTGGATAATTTTCCTGCAAGTGATGCAGTCAACATCAGAAGGTTTTGCAGAGTGTAGAAAGGTATAATTTCTACAGTATTCCACAGTACTTAAATATACAATACTTAAAACAATCTCAATGCTGTTAGTAACAGCTTTCCAGCTGTAGTCCTCCTCTCCGGAGTCAGTAATGTCTATAAGAATTAGGGGAAAGAGTTTAACACATTCTGAAACGATTCTTACAAGAGATTTTACAGTTTAGCTAGTATGTAATATGCAATTTAAAATTACATCTCTCTAGTCTAGCTAATTACAGTACTTTTTAGTATGACAGATCAAGCCAAGCTATAATATGAACAATATCTATATTTTTAAAGTTAGCTAAACATTTAGTGTATTTGCACAAAAAATGTCCGGATATTTTTTACTGGCATAGCCCCAGCTATATTTTGAAGTTGTAAAACAGACATAGAAAAAGATAAAACTCAGAGAACATAAAAAGGTCTGAATAAAATTGCCAGAGCATGATATCTCATAGTGAAGACTCATGGAGTGTTGTGCACTCACCTGTTTTTGTTTACCTATTGCAGTGGTCCTGGTATACATAAAAACAATGTGTACAGCAATAGCTAGGTACAGCATAGTGAGTTAATAATGCTGCTTCAGCCTTAGCTGTGAGTTCCCTTGCATTAGTTGGTATATTGCTGATACGGACGGTGCTTTGTGGTTGAAAACACAGCAGCACATAGAGTGTCAGCTGGAAATCCATTTCACAGTTGTGGTACAATATATACAATACAATAAACCCATTCCCACCTTCCCATTCCTTTCTTACAGTAGGAAGCCAACATTTAAAAACCCATAGCAAACAAACACCTGCTAAGCATAAATCACAAGCATGAACACTGCACTGGACAAGTTCAGAGAGATGTGATGGGAGAAAAATCTGTAAAAAACCTTAATATTCATTGGAAAAACCTAACATTTATTTCACAAACTGACAGGTGGCCAGTGAGTCGACTTCAGAACAGCCATAAAGAGAGTGTTAGCTATTATGCTAGTAGAACTTAAACAGCAGAGATTTTTAATAAGCTTCTCTCTGTTAGGAGTACACTGAGGGAGCCCAAGCAGCAAAAGGCAATGATCACATCTAGCAATAACAAGATCAACTAATATCCATCACGTTTTCCCCTGTTTTGCTTCTCCCTATTAGTATGACAAATAGTAGAAGTGGAAGCAGCCTAACAAGATGCTAAGCAAAACAGGTGCAGAAACAAAGCCATCTTCCACTTGAAGAGTCAACGTTTTTCTTCAGAAAAAAGTATCTGTGCTGTGCAGGTTGGAGCCTAGGTTGCCCATTGTTGTCACCCGTTGTGTGATGTGTGCATTATTTTATCTCCTCCTGCAGAGTTTGGTTGTGACATATGTAACACATGTGCCCGTAAAGTTACCCAGAAATGCACTGAAAGGATTCAATATATGTCATTGCAAGCATATTTCTTTGTTAATTCCATAAAGACAGTCTGCAGAAGCCAAGTCTCCTACAATTTTTGTGTCCACAGTGGGAGAAAGCGGCACATCGCATGCCATCATTATCACAGAATTACAGTGTGCTCTGTAATACTACGACTCTTGCCAGAGAATGACAGTGGAAATGGCAATGCTCCATTACTAATACGTAATGAATGACCAATCAGAAGCTGAAAATCTTATGACCAGTGGCAGCTTATGCTATCACATCAGTTAGTAAATTGGATGCACTTTGTCAGATGGACACAATATCCCTCCACTGTAGGTGGTCTCTGTTTCATTAGGTTTCAGATTGATGGGAGTGAACAATAATCCAAAAATGTGCAATAGGTATATCAAACTCATTTTTCATTAACAGCGCTTCCCAAACATATTGGAAGCAGGTACAAAACATAGATTTTGTTTGGCTTACTCTGATCCGTGAAGAGACTATTGGGTATCTGACTTCACTGCAGGAGGCTTATGGTTTCAGTTAGCAGAACCTGGTACAGCAACTGGATGAGGTGTTTTTTGTATAATCTTGTCATTTAGGTGTGATGCAGAAATAGTGGGTGGCAAAGCTGCTAATTCTTTTCTTATGAAGTAACAAGTAACCAGCATTCTATTTACATACAAAGCGTTGGAATTACTAGAACGTCGCTGTAAATTACATGGTGGATACAGGAATGGTAGTGAATTTTTTGGTATTTCCCAAGAGATAAAGAGATATATTGCTGCTTTTTGCTGATTCTAAAAGAAACTAAAAAACTGTAAGTCTTCACCAGCTACACTGAAATGATACATTTAACAGTTACTGGAGTATCTTACATATACTTGACTTATAAGAATGTCTTTATTCAGAGTAAAACAAATTAAAGCAATACATTATATGCTCAGATTTAGGTAAATTGGAATAAAGGCATTTTTAAGGTAGGGACTCTGGATCGATGAAAAAAAATATAATAAGGATGACATAAAACTGATTTTAGACACTACATGAGATAAATAGGAACTGCTATCGTAGAATCATTTAAGTTGGAAGGGACACTTAAAGGTCACATAGTCCAGCTCCTCTGCAATATACAGGAGCACCCACAGCTTGATCAGAGCCCAATCTTAAATATTTCTGAGCACAGAGCACCCACCACCCCTCTGGGCAACCTGTTCCAGTGCCTCATCACCATTACTGTAAAAAACTCCTTCCTTGTGTCCAATCTACATCTTCCCTCTTTTCATGGGAAATCATCTCCCCTTGTCCTATCGCAAGCAAAAGAGTCTGTCCCCTTCTTTGTCACAACTCCCCTTCAGGTATGAAGGGCTGCCATCAGGTCTTCCCAGAGCCTTCTCTTCCCCAGGCTCAACAGCCCCAGCTCTCTCAGCCTGTCCTTGTAGGAGAGCTGTTCCATCCCTGGGATCGTTTCTGTGGCCCTCCTCTGGACACGTGCTAACTAGTCCACATCTCCCCAGTACCGAGGACTCCACATCTGGACACGGTGCTCCAGGTGAGGTCTCACAGCACGGAGCAGAGGGGCAGGATCACTTCCTTTGTCCTGCTGCCCACATTTCTTGCAAGGCAGCCCAGGACACGCTTGACTCTCTGGGCTGTGAGGGCACACTGTTGGCTCATGTCCAGTTTGCCATCCACCAGTAAGCCCAAGCTCTCTTTGGCAGGGCTGTGCTCCATCCTTACCTCCTCAGTTTGTACTGAGAGTGGGGTTTGCTGTCAGGCAGGTGCACGACCTTGTACTTGGATTTGTTGAACCTCATGTGGTTTTCCCAGCTCCGCTGCTGGAGCCAGCCTGGGTCTCTCTGGATGCCATCCTGTCCCTCAGGCCTGTTGGCTGCTCCACACAGCTTGGTGTCATCCTCAGGCTTGCTAAGGATGCTCTCCATGCCACTGTAGATGTCACTGACATAGAAGAGCACGGGTGCCAGTAGTGATTTCTGAGGGACCCCACTTATTACTGATCTCCATCTGACCACCACCCCGCGGGTGTGATCTCTCAACCAGATCCTCGTGTGTTGAACCGTCCATCCATCAGATCCCCTCTCTTTCCAATATGGAGAAAAGATATTATGGAGCACCGTGTCAAAACCTTACTGAAGTCCAGATAGATGACATCAGTGGCTCTTCCCTTTTTCACTGATGCGGTTACACCATCATAAAAATCGACAAGGTTGTCAGGAAGTATCTTCCCTTGCTGATGCTACATTGATCGTCCCATATCATCTCCCTCTGTTCCCTGTGCCTTATCATAGCTTCCAGTAGGATCTACTCCATGATCTTCCTTGACACTAAGGTGACAGGCTAACAGTTTGATAGTTCCCTGGATCATTCTTTCTACCATTTTAAAAAATGGGTGCTATATTGCCTTTTTTCCAGTCATTGGGGACTTCACCCGATTGCCACATCTTTTCAAACGTTGTCAGAAGTGAACACTACCGTCTACTTTCACTATCTTTGGTTGATACTATTTTCCTTCTGATTTTTATATTAAAAAAGTACATACAAAAGTTGAAATAAGTAGATTTAAAAAGAAAATTGGAGCACTGAATACAATGCTGTGAAGCAAATATCCATCTGTTTTATCTTGTTTAGATTAGTTTTTAATGTTATCATGAACTAGTCTTATTTTGAACAAGTATATATACTGTTAGTCATGCAACAGCACTACATATACAGTGAAGATAGGCAGCATGTCTTGCCCTTTAGATGCATCTTATCTCAATTTCATGACTAATTTCCATTTACGATATTTCATTGTCTCACTGAGAAATGTACAAGATACTAAAGATTTAAAGATAGCTCTCCACTTGAACAGCATGAACATGAGCACTATTCTGTATAGGGCTGAGGGAGGCAGATGTCTGCATGTGCATGTATTTAGCATGAATTTCTACGAAATATATTGACGCAGAGTCTCACATCATATTAATTTTTTCAACTGCATTCCTTACCATTGCTTAAGAATATCTTTTTGCTTTTATGCTTTTCTGTAGTTACCTAACATAACTGGGCAACTTTTCTTCTGAAGTTCTAAAATGTGGCCGTTGCCCTGGTTTTCAGCCTTGAGCATATCTCTTTAACAGATCACTTTCAAGATGATGATACATTGATATTCTGCTTTAATTAGTGTCATGAAAGAGAAAAAGTCCTTCAAATGTCAATGGTTTGCAAAAGTTGTTGGAGCACCTTCTTAAAGCAAATCTGAAGGACTGGCCCTCACAATTTTTTTTTTACTCTCACATGATCCTATTACAGGAGTTTTTTTGTAAACTCATGTTATAAACGATTATTTTTAGTTAAGAGAAGCACCAGGAAAGATTAAAAAATGGATATAAAGACATTTTGGTTCTTGATCTTCTTTCTTCTCATCTCAACCTTTAGAAAGTCTTGCTGGAAGAACACAAGGAACAGCAGGAAGGTTTCTAACGGATCTTTGAGACCTCCTTGCAGTCAGATCCCAGGGGAGCTAGAACAGTATACCTCTGTGGTTCAAAAACTCTTTGGGCCAGAAAAAGAGGCCTTTATCTGCTGACATTTCAAACATATTCAATCAAATATTGATCTAGAAAATCAGCCACTTTTTCTCTAGCAAAGAAATTAAATTAGTGCTACCTACTGAAGATCTACAAATGGTTCTCCTGAAGATAATGATAGTACCCTAGGCTATTTGTAGGATCAAAAGTTTTTATGGACACCAGACTGATTTAATATTTCCTGTAATGCATGGAGAAAAAAGGGTGAAAGATCTGCTTGCCAATAGTAATGTGCTGGAGATTATCTCATGTGGCGAATCCTTGCATCAAGGAGCCAGGTAGGTTTTTCAAATCTATCTCATCTTTGGATTCAAAGGAACAGAATGTAGCCCATTTCGCCTTACAGAAAGATTTTCATCACCAGAAACATGTGTATCTCTTATTTGACTCTGGTGGCACATGCTCCTCTAACTCATAAACACTCTGTCTCTTTGTGTTCTGCTTTCAAGATGTCCCTTAAGTTGCTTTGAAAGAAGTGAGAAGTCTCTTCTTCATACTTTGAACACTAACACATCATAAAACACATCTTGTGTAATAGTGGGAGAAACATCCTTTCAAAAACAATTTTAAACACCATTATTAAAACATTTTCATCATTTATGTTATGAAAATGATTATCTTTACGAAAGATCTTAAAGTTTTAATAATTCAATTAGAAATTTATTCTATGAATTGACTTGAAAAAATAATAAGGCATTAATTTTCATTAAAGTGTTTCCCACCCATAAAATCATGTCGTAACTGATTTTTTTCTGGCTAATTCAGTAAAGGATGGATTTACCACTTCTCTCACTTCTTCACAAAAGCAAGATATATAGAGTTGATTATTTGAAATGTTAGCAGGTTAAATTCATTACCAGATCTGTATAACTGGACTAAATCTATGCACCAAGAAGAGGCATTAGGCGTGCTTTTTGTAAATGTATGGAAACATCTCAGAAATGTTGGAGAACTGACTAAAAGAGTTATTCAAGCAGTTTGGAAGTTTCAGACTTCATCAGACTGAACTACTTTCATATGTTGTTGAGTCTGGCTGGCTTTGGTTTCTGTCTAACATGCTAACTAGTTCCTGTCCTATCAGTAAGCATAGCTATCATAAAATCATTCAAATAATAATCATTAAATATTCTGTATTCATTTGCACAGAATCAGAAAATTGTTTAGGTTGGAATAGGCCTCTTGAAATCATCAGGTTGAGCTATCATGGCTCAAGCAGGCTGCCCTTAGACCTTCAAGTTTTGGGTATCACCACAGATGGACTCCATTATCTCTCCAGGCAGCCCACAGTAGTATTTGACCACCCTCACATCACAAAATATTTTCTTCTGTTCAGATTAAATTCCACGCTTTTCAGCGTGTGCACATTGCCCTTTGTCCTGTCAGTGGGCACTGCTGAGAAGAGTTTGGCTCCTCGTTCTTCATTTGCTCCCATCAGGAACATGGATAAGATCCCTCATGAGCCCTCTTCTATTTATATAACTTAGGGGGTGGGTTTCCAGTTTTAGGGAATCAGTGAAACTTCTATAGCTTCCAGTTGCCTCCCTTCACTAAATCTTTTGCAAACTCAATAAACTTTCCCAGGCTGTTTTAAGTACTAAAATACAGTCAGCAAGTGCATTAAGTAATTCCTTCCATTCTCCATTACTCATTCCCTTTTCTGTCTTCCAAAATATCTTTGGGCTTCAGAAAACTCATCTTGTTTCAGACAGTGGAAGGCTCCACTATTGCTATTAATTTCACTTTCATCTTCAGGCAGAGAAGGACACCAGCAGAGCAGGGTCTCATCTTTCAGAGGGAAGACAGGTAGCTCTGACATACCTGCCTACAGTCTGGTTACATTCCGAGCAGTATTATGGCCCATTCTTTGGCCTTCATTCAACTGATAACTTGCTCTCAAGGGGCAGAGAACCCAGAAAATCTGCTAGTTAGAAATACAGAGAATTTTTATGTTTGAACTAACAACTACAAATCCTTCTTTATAGGAACGAGAAACTTAGCCTCCCAGTACTGGTAATGATTTTGCTTGCCAGGCTATCCTAGGGAGCAATTACGTGTCAGGTGGGGAAACAGGTTGCTCGTTTGCTTCTAAAAATGAAACCTTGCAGGGCTCAAAGATGCTCCAAGCGTACTGAATGTCCCCCTAAACAAATGACAAATATGAGAGCAACACGAGGAGAGAATTCAATTAACCCTTTTATATAAACATTATAAGTAAGGACCCACAGTGACATGCTCAAAGTTCTCAGTATATACACACTAGAATCATTATAACATAAACCCTACTCTTAAATGAACCAGATAGGTAAGCAGGGAGTTTTTCTAATTTTCTGTGTACGACAGGAGATTCCCATACCAATTTATCTGTGAGAACTCATTGACTATGCCATAAAAATATGGACAGACTAAGCTGTGTAATCACCTGAGACCAGGGGGGGGGGGGGGGGGGGGGGAAAAAAAGAAATTGAGCAGCCACAAAACTGAAGACATAAATAGAAATTCCTATGACTTGCAGTCAAAAGAGATCTCAGTTTTTTATTATGGATCAACCTAAGTAGGAGACATAAAAAGGAGGAAGAACTGAATTCTCTGTTTATACAGTGGTAGAATTTGACATCCAAGTGCCATGATTTTCTGCAGTAGGAGTGGCATAATTTAATATATTTATTAATGAACTGGAAAAAGGGATGAGCACTGAAGTGATAAAATTTGCAGGTGACACAAAATTATTCAGGTTAATCAAGTCCAGAGAGGGTAATAAGAAGCTTCAGAAGAAAATAAACAAGTTAGGTGAATGATCGACTTGATGGCAGATTAAATTCAGTGTTGATATATGCAAATTAATGTACTTTGCAAGGATTTTTTTATCTATTTTTACACCTTACTGAGTTCTAAATTAATTGTATCAAAGGCAAAGGACCTAAATAGCATTGTCAAGAGTGCAATGAAGTCTTCCACTTGGCATCTAGCTGCAGTAAAACAATTTGATACAGGAAGGAAGAATAGTTTGAACAACTCTGCAGTGTCATTAAAGCAGTTGTCCTCCACATCGAACACACCATGTACAGTGATGGTCACCAACTGCAAACAGAAGATTTGCAAAATTAGAAGAGGTTCAGTTATATCTGGCAAAAATTAGAGGATAATGAGAAAATACTGGAACAACTGGTGCCACCAGCACTGCAGAAATGTGTTGCGTGATAGATATGAGAAAAAGCTATGAAATAATGTTTTGAGTCATGTATGATAAGAACACTGAGTGAAATTTCAAGCAAACAACACACTTCTCAAACAGTGTGGAGCTTGTTGCTACAAGACAAGTCAAAGAGAGATTGGACGTTTATACGAACGCAGCCATCTTAAGTTACACCTTGTTGGGTTTTTATTCATTTGTTTTTGGTGTAGCAAAGATAATGCTTCTGAAATTATTTATATCTACTATCTATGGACTGTTTAATCATACTTTTCCTCAAATTATTTCTTCAGGATGATAATCCCCCACCAAAAACATCTGTAGTAAGAGAAATGAGAAAAAAATGAGAAATAAATTGAGAAAGAGGATAAGAACATATATACAGGCACTACATATAGGTAATGGACACTTACTATGGGTCAGCTGTGCTTTAGCTGTCAGCTACGTTTAGTTGAAGGAGTAGACTGCAAACAGGAAACTCAGAGCGCCACAGAGGTGGACCTGAGTTCATGTGGCAGTATTTTTTAAGGCGGGTTTTCACTGGTGTGTTTAAGGTTGATTGCTATTAACAGTAAGGAGTGCTTTACGACAGCCAGTGAGGGAACCATATACTGTACACCGCAGTGAACGTGAAATTTAATACATAGAAATTCTAAGGGATTTTCACAGGTTTAGTGGAGTGGTGACATATGTTATCATCTTGCTCACCACTGACTGGAAAACGATTTTACACTGTCACGTCACATCGGCCCATGATAACCAGAAGTCATTTATTTCCTAAGAAAATGAGCAACTAGATATGACAACTTGTGTTGCCTCATGGTGTGGTGGTGGTAGTATTTATTGATGATGTGAAACGTGACTTTTTTTCTTTTTTTTTTCCCCCCAGAAGAAATTCAGATCAATAGTAAGGTATAAAGAACAGCACAGCTCTTTTCTTCTTTCCTTTTTGGTTAGTGCGATAATAAGAACTTCTGTCACTTGCATAAATCTTAGATTAAAATGATGTAGAGATTCTCAAATTAATAATTAATATATCTACAAGGGACAATAAATAATTAGACTGCTTTGTAATTATAAAATTCCTCATTATTTAGCCCCATTTTTTTGGCAGAGGCATGGAGAGAAGTATCTATCTGTCCAAACGTCTATCTGCCTATCTTCTGGGTCTCTTCTGCTTTTATTTTTCTGTCCAGTAAATATTTGTTGTGCATTTACACTCTGGAATCTAAAACGAGACTTCCATTACACAAAGAATGCATACTTATCATGCTGTTTTTATTTTCCTCAGAAAACATAAATAATTAAGCTTGACTTCAAATAAAAAGATGAAATTAGCCTTTCTCCCCCTGCACTACAATCTTTTTTCTTTACGATTTTCCAGCAGAATGGTAATCCTGTACTCTTGCTAAGAAACAATGCTAGGAATTATCACATAAGAGCTCTCTTCATTTCAGTCCTCTTGCAAGATGGATACCGTGGATGTATACAAAGAAATTTAAAAGGCTTTTCATCAGGTTTCATCCTCTATTTCTACTGTAAATTCAACAAGCTACAGTAGTTTAATGCAGAAGCATAGACATACATAAAAAGCTGGAGGGAACGGTATATGTTATAATGCTGTTATAAACCTGTCTGCAATATTAACACACACTGTATTTTAAATACACAAAACTGTTACAATAACTTGAAGGTTGAGACAAACTCGTGAAAACAAATAAATTCTTCAGGACACCAGGCAAAAGGTTGTTCTTGGCAGGAAGATTTAAATACAGTTATTCAGCAGTCCAAATTAACTCCCCCAAATAAAAAGCATTCTCCCACTAGTCATGTTGAGTAAATCCATGCACAAAATTCTCCAGGGAGTTTTTTCATCTTATATACGTTTAGGATCAAAATTTATGCTGTGGGGAAGGCATTCTCCCTGCATATAAGGAAGAGTTCCATAGAGCAGTTCAGAACTAAAGCCTAATCTAAGTACTCTCTGAGGCTCTGTGGAGGAGCCTTTCTCTCTCTCACTGATTACATAGAGAGCCTTTGGAGATTAATGGCCTCAAGTTGTGCCAGGGGAAATTCAGGTTGGGCATTAGGAAATATTTCTTCTTCTAAAGAGCGGTCAAGTGATGAAATGGGCTGCCCAGGGAGGTGGTGGAGTCACCAACCCTGGAGGGACTCAAGGAACTTTTAGAGGTTGTGTTGAGTGACATGGTCTAATAAGTACTATTGGTGATAGGTGGACAGTTGGACTGGATGATCTCAGTGGTCTTCTCCAACCTTGGTGATTCTGTGATTCTGCAGTTAACCTGTAAGAACTGTTATGAGTGAAGTGCCTCAAGACAAACAGAATAGTTGTTCTGCTAAGCTAGCAACAGTTTGCAATGCTTGCAAATGTTCGTGTTTCATTTGGTTTTTATTTAAGCACAAAAAAACTTGTTAGTGGGTTGGGTGTTTTTTTGTGTTTGTTTGTTTGCTTCGTTATGTATCACAAAGAGCTCAAGAAGGAAAGAAATTCCATTTAAATCTGCAAGAAACATAAACATTACTTTTAACTGTACTGATAAAATGCATTAAAAACACCAGCATCCACTAAATGATATATTTGGGGATCCAGAATTTAAGGAGTATTAGCAATTCAAGGTGGTTTTTTTTTAATTCTCACTTTTGACTGAAATTTCTGAGCACCAGTAATGAGAGGGAACATGAAATTCAGAAACTAAATCCAGTGAAGGTATTTGTCTCAGAAGTATTATACATCTGCAGTGAAATGCCCACCACACAGAAGGCTGCTTTTTACATCAACAGAGCAAAATAGCCACTGAATTAACTTAGAATCTAAGGGGAAACATGCCACCCTAGGCTCCTTTGCCTACACCTGGAATAAGTATACTAAGAGAGTATAGATGATGTCAGAGCTCTTCTTAGTTACATCAAGCCCACCCTCAAGTCTACAAAATGAGCATCACAAGAAATAAATAAACAGTTGGGAAATGCAACCCTTCCAAACATTCTCAATCTCCAGAAACCACTACAGATTTATACCAGTGTAAGCAATGTAAAAATACTTACATTTTCTACATATTTTGTTCAATTAGGAAAAAACAAAACAAAACAAGAGCATTAGCTGTGCTCTGCCAATTGGTAATTTCATTCACCATAGATAAGAATGTCATATTTCAGCCACTCACAATGACTCTTTAATGTGTAGCAGAGACACATATATTCAGGATACTTAGTTCACTCAAACTTCATTTTCTAAATTATACATACATACATACATACATATATATATATTCCCTCCCCCTCAATTTATGCTATTATCAGCTGAGTGTAGGACTATTTTACATGGCAGGGTCCCTCCTTTCTGGCCTATCATAGTACCTGCCTTTTAAAATGACCACTTAAACACGCTTAACACTCATCTTTTCTTTTTTTTTTTTTTTTTTCTGTCTCTAGCAACATTAATAGAGTAAAACCACTGATGTGCTTAGGCACAATTGCACTGAATTAAAGGTGGCTACCATTTCAGATATCCTGAAGCCATATGCAAAATATGAAAATCTGAGGTCTTTACTGTTGGTCTGAACCTGAGTATGTTCCATGACCCTACCCTACACTCAACCTATAAAATGAGAGAAGCCTAACAAATCTCTCTGTAATAGGTAATACACATTATGACAAGGAAAACTTAGATCAAGCTTTCCCTTTGAAGTTTTAATGGACGCTCCAGTTTGATGACAGCAACTCACCTATGCTTGCAATAAGTTTGCAAAGCCTGAAGCAACTCCAGTCACCCTGGAGTAGAGCATTGGATGACAAAAAACTCAGGCAACTGTAAGCTTCAAAGGGCTTATTCAAATATTCCAGCTCTATTCTTACTGGGCATTGCAGGCAAACTTTTGAATACATTTCTCTGTATCAAAGAGTATTTCTAGCTTGAGCTGTTCATAATAATATTGTTCATAAGAAAATTGCAAAGCCTTCCAGACTGAAAATGAATAATCAGATGTGCCTCTCTGCTCCACCCTTCTGCAAACAAGAAGAGAGAAAGAAAGAGCATAGCAGGGCAAAGAGAAAGGAAAACTGCCTCTTGGATCTGTATGCTGTTCACTGCTCTGTGTAACTACTTCAGGTCCCACCTGGGAAGTCCACCAGACCAAAGGTAAAAAGAATATAGTCATAGAGCATGACAGCAACAAATAGGCGAAGAGTTGCTGTAAGCAACACATTCCCTTCTGTGCACTTACTGTGTCTGTTAGTGCCTAACGTTTCAACTAATCCTGCATGTTCTGTGACAAGGGAGAAAGCATTTGGCTGCCAGATGCTTGCAATGAGACAGAGATCTGACATTTCAGGCTGATGCAGAAGGGCATCGGGACAATGTGTAGAAGGAGAATGTTTACCTGTTTCTGTTAGGGGGAAAGGAAAGGGATTGCATCTGCAGCTCTAATGTAATGCTAATACAGCTCCAAATAATGGAGAATTAGGAGAGATGTAAACACTTTCTCAGGCAAAGACTGTGCAAAATGTTTTCTTCTGTGGAGAAAATTATTCTAATCAAATGAGATTTTCTCCTTTTAAGAAAAATTAAATGTAAGGCTCCTCATCGCCTTTAGCAAGACTTTGGGTAGCAACAAGACATCTCCATACAAGGAGGCATGGCTTGGACCTTAACTGGCTGCTGCATTGCAACCACTTCTCTGAACACATTCACCTGGTGTCATTCCTAAGGCTCTAGGGCATGCTGGAGCCCCCTCAAATTTCTCTTACTATCTGGACTGTAAAGTGGACATTGTCTGATGCTCATGCTTTGGACAGACTGAAGTGGAAACAATAATAACAGTCAGGAAGTAAAGCTAGTTAAAATAATTAGTAGTCTCAAAAATTATAATCTATTATAAAGTATAATAAATGTTACTGTGAAGACTTTCTAAAACACAACTCTGCATTTAAATATACTGTCACTGTGAGATGAGGGCAAATGAGGAAACACTGAAGTGAATGCATAGCGACAGAGCCCACTTGTTGTGACCCAAATCTTGCAAAGCTTTGTGCATGCATTTGACTTACTGTATTGCACTTCTTTTTATTTCAGTGAGACTGTCAACCTCATATAATCATCTGTGTAAATACATGTCTGACAGTCAACATCTAAAGGATAAGGATTCCATCTATCTTTAGATGGGAAGGATTAAGCAGAAGTAATGCCGTGTTTGTTGAGGTGCTTGTGCTCTGACCACAGCATTACATACCCTTCAGACATGTGACTACAACCCCTTTAAAAGGCCTTGTATGTTTTTAACAATCAGCTATGTAATAAAGATGAGGTTCCCTGACAAAAAACATGAGGCCATCATTTCTGAAGGGCTTTTCTTCCTGTGGAAACCCAGGAATCTGTCACCATGTAGGCACAGGTCTCCTCTTATTCATGCAAGAGTCAAAGATAACTTTGATTTCCTCAATGAGTCTTCCCTCTGGGTTACTGTGGCACCGCATTATCTTGGCTCGTATTTTTCATTCCCTGTTTAACAGTTATAAACACCTTCCAACATCAAATAAGAGCAGCAAGTAATCCAGATAAAAGAAAATTCTTCAGCCCTAACGGGTGGACTAAGATTTATATGCCTGTTTCAAATTTCCGTTCCTCATTTCAGGAGTTGCAACATTTCACAAGTACCATATAATGTGCTACTTGATTGGCCTTTCCAAGGATACAAGGTGCTCCAGCACATTGTTTGGGAGTTTTATAGATATACATCCCTACCACTGCTGCTCTTCATCAAAAAAATATATCATGGCTTCTCTTTCTGTGCTCTACAGTCTTGACATTTCTTAATATAAGGTTGTCTTCCAAGATGTCAAACTGGTTTTGAATTATTTTACAGTGTTCTCAGTTAAAACGGTGTCATGTAAATCAATCACATCCTCAGGTTCCCTGTCAGAGACCTGCAATCTTAAAGCACAGCTTTCAGATGGAACCAGTGCTGTTGCTCGATTTCTTTGCAGGAAAGCAATGATCAGTCTGGGATTTACTTGATACTATCCCAGGTACAACTTTTACAAACAAACGACAAAGGGCAGGGACGTCGGGAGTGAGTTTTCACTGTTTAACCTTGATCCAAATGTTGCCAGTTATCACTGTTAACTGAACAAATTCCTGTAGTAGTGATGCACCTTTGGAACTGGAAGAAAGGCTGAGTGAGATGGTCAGATTAAACACACTCACAGTGCAATTGGTGTGGTGTGAATATGGAGGGTATGATACGTTTTCCAGAATCAAGGTAGCTCACCTGAGGTCACAGAAGTTGTAGATGGCGGAGCTGAGAGCTGATCCCACATCTTCTGAAGTGCTGAGCAGTGCTGCACTAGGAGTCATTCATTTTTTTCTTCCCTCCACCGAATAAATTCTTTTATTTATTTTCTTATATTATCTCTGAACTGCAACTGCTGACCTGGAATTTCACCTAGCATACTACTGTGACCATGACATTACCAGTTAGTGACAGATCCTGAGATCTCATCACATCACATTCCTTGTCCCGCTTTCCCAGGCTTCAGCTTTATGCTTTACTGGTAAAGTAGGTGTAAATCACCAACACTAATTATTTTCTTACTGCTGCAAAGTTTCTTTAAAGATTTTATAGAGGCCTACGGTTTATAAATGATTTTGTAAGTCCCAAAGTATTAATGTTTATAGCTGGTAGTTAGAACATCATTTATTAAACATCTTTTGAAAAATCATCCATATGTGTTCAAGCATGTTAAACGGTACCTATAATAACTTAGTTTTTTGAAGTAATTTCCATTAATCACATAACATTAGTAAAATATTTATAAATGTACCTTAATATAAAATGTCACCATTACATTCCCTTAAGTCAATAATGCAAGACAAATCACCAGTGAAGAATGATGGTGTTTTAGAATAATCCATAGGTTTGGAGACTTCAAAGCTTCGGTGCCATAGTTGTTTCTTCTTCTATCATGAACATATGCAATTTTACTTTTTCCCCCCTTTCAGATTCATAATGCATTTCCTGTTGTCTCCTTCAATGCCCTCAAATCCTGAGGGGGGCAATCTTGTAATTACATGCATTAACTCTATTATACTGTGGACAGATATGATTCTGCACCCACAGAATGAGTATCTGCTGTGTTCTTAAATGCCAGCTACACTTTAACTGTAAAGGCACCTACTATTTTATTGAAACTATTCTTGTTTTATTACTGTAAACAACTTTGATCATAATGATGCCATTTGAAAGAGCTGATCAAGCTGAGAAAAACGACACTACAGTCATAAAGTCACACTAAATTTTGCTATTAACATTTTATAGTGCATATAAGGAAAGCGTTCCAAGTTGCAACTAGAGACAAAAGAGAAAATTAATTTTACAGAGAAATGTAGATTTAAGCATTAGCAATATACTGGTACAATCATTTGCACCATATTCTTAAGCACAACAGATGACCCTCTTTGTAGATAAGAAAACATACTGGTTGTCATATCTTAGATGAATCTGTGCTTGCTCTGTGGCAAACATGAGAATATATTATGGCCCTTATCCCTGAAACAAAGGTAGAATTATTGTGTGAGGAAGAAAATGTAGAAATATCATATAAAAGAATTTGAAAAGTTATTAGAAAGAAAACACAGTTCACAGAGCTCTGGCAGAGTTCTTAGTATCTATGCTTGGATACTTCACTAAAAGTGATATTTATCTGGGGCTATAAGGTAAAACAAAATGAATTCAGTAGAACATATGCTGTAAATTCACCAAGGAAATGCAGGTGATGGATCCTAACGGTGAAGTGGCAGCTAGCTCTGCTGTAATGTAGAGTGAACTGTTTGTAAGAGGGTGAAATGAAAATAAATATTAGTTGATAGGAAACACATGCAATTGGTTTTATTTGAATGAATGAAGTTAGTTAGATATTCAGGTTGGAACCTGGCCTTTGTTCGGGCAATTGTTCTCTACTATAATAGCACAGACTCAGGCAGCAATAAATGGGAAGTCTTTGGATGTCAAAATCCTGGTATTCAGTAAAAGAAACAGCATGGGGAAAGCAGAATTGGATGTTGTTGGATCTCCCTTTTCAAAAGAGCTGAAAGGGCTGGGAAAGCAGGAGAAACATCCAGAGACCAGGTGGCAGCAGCTTGAATATACAGCTGAAAAGTCTCCATAAACAGGAAAGATATGCCAAAGTACATATTCTGATGTAAAGAAGTATGAGTACTTCTAGAACAAAGCAGAAGTCCTAGGCAGTTCCCTGCACTGGCTCTTGTGGAGAGACCACCTAATTTCTTACTGGCACTTTTATTTCTGTAACAGGTTTTGTTTATTCTTCAAGGCAGAAATGTTGTTTTTTTCTCTTGCCCTGAGCTAAATTTTCTAGGAATGCTATGCAGGAAATACAGTATCTAATATCCTACTGTTTCTCACTTCATTGTACTAATGCAGCTTCACATACAGTGACACAGAAATAAGATAATGCCCCGTAGCAACGAGTCTTTTTGCAACTATTTTTTTAACAGAGCCTTGTTGCACAGTGCATTTTCAGGTACCTTCTATTTGCTGCTCTTGTTTAATCTATTCTGTTTAATCATACTTTGTCATTTGTTATGAAAAATACTGGGAAACAAGATTAAAAACACCAAAAGACGACGATCCTGATTATCAGCTGTCACAAGAGAGCTCTCAGGGCTGCGTGTGTGGTGATCAGTAACACGGTGCCTTTCAAGTAAAATCTTAGCTGTCCCCAAAGCCAATGTCGTTGATAACCCAGGCTGAAGCAAGTATGCATTAAAGAGGTGCTTGAACTTATGTGAGGACTCATTTGAAGGATGCAAGTCTCCTGAGTGAAAGTGTTAAAAACATTATTCTGAAGCCACACAGAAATGACTTGCATGCAGTGCCTTCTTGCTGTAAAAGCAGCCTCAATCCCAGCATCATTTGAGACTCACCAGGCAGAGACTGAAGATCTCCCAGACAGAAACCTTTTGAGGACTGCCAGGTAATGTTTCAGCAATCACATCAAGAGAAATTGAAGAGTGGTCGTCTTCTGAAGAAACAGAAATGAAATCTTTGCTTATTTCGTGTTGGCCATATTCCTCCACATTATTTTTTTCCTATGAATACTTGAAGTTCTCCAGCAGCTGAGGACTTTCAGAAGCCAGGAAATAAAGCTGTAAATGTGACATCTGCACTTGGAAACAGTGCTGATCGGCATACCTAGAGGCTGATGGCTTCTATTTGTCTGTAATTTGATAGAGCATAGGCAGCAGCTACGTTTACTTCTGCAGAATCTCCAGTGGGACCCAGAGGAAACCTACATGAGGCTGATAACATTTTTCATTTTGTGCTCAGCCAGCTCCTAGCTATATGAAACTTGACAGGATAGGCATCACTCAGAATGGTAATCTCTGTGGTGTGAACACATGGATGATAGAAATTGGACCAAGACCAGAAGTCAATTCATCTAGCCCGCTGAGAGTTGTCATACAGTAACTCCTTTTGGTCATTGCTAACTTGGAAGAAATTCAGACTAAAGGCTTGGAAACTTACTGGTATTAATCTTGTAAACCACTCGTTAACTCAGATGGTCTCCCTGAAAACTGTATTACAAAACTATGCTTCCAACTTTGTTGCCATTATTCATGAAGATTTTTGGAAGTGCGTATCCTCACGTTTAACTTCATCATTCATTTTCTCCATTATATTCCGTCTGAAATTGCATCTGCTCCTTGAAGGTTGATAAACACTGGATGTATTGACTGTTCCTAAAGTGGGATTGGTTGCTATTATTATTTAAGGGACATGTATCACTAAAATATACACACACGCATACTGCAGACTATGCTACATGTGAAGAAAACATTTTTTAATGTGTGAAAAACTTAATTCTAAAATTTCAAAACTCTAAGCAAACTTAGAAAACTTTTAAACATTCTGTTGGTTTTAAACCATAAAACTTGTTCTACATTACAACAAGTAGTTGTGCCTGTTTTCCATAAACTAGATTTAAATGCATTTAAGTAGTTCTTCTGTGGAGGACAGCATTATAACTGCTTGGCTTAAGGCTGATATTTATGCAGCGTCATGAAACTATTACATGTTTTCAAGTTGTTTTTTTTTTTCTATCAAGTTTATTTTCACTCAAATTAGTCTACCTCATTTTATTTCCTATTGATGCCTCTCTTCACAGACTCTCAAGCCTTGTTATTCTTTTGTTTTTTCATTGTCAGCTAACAGCACTGTAAGAACTACTGATGAAGTACTGTGTCCTGACAATTAAATAAATTAAATGAAAGCACTATAGCCTGCAATTCATGATTATTTGACCTCACTGGACCTTATCAACCCTATCCATAGGTAAACAAGTGTGTACAAGAGCTCCAGACACAGACGTTGGATAGTTAGTAAACCAGTGGTAGGAGTATTCCAGAAGAACTGCCCCAGTTTTGCATTATGTATGCCTGCTCTTCTGACTGGTTTAAAGCAGAAATCATATTTTCATTGGGTACTGTCATTGTCGAAGAATTTCGTGTAGTAAAATGGTATGGTAAGCCTTGATAGTAAATAACAGTAATAGTAAAACTAGCTGGTAATAGTAAAATAGTATAGCTAGATAGTAAAAAAGCTATAGTAAAAATTGAGATAGCAATAGTAAAATGTGATCATGAGATGCAGTGAATTAATTAAAAACAGAGTAAATGGAAAGCAGAGAAGAAAACACAGAATGGAAATAAAAGCAAGAGCATCCCAATGACACGTAAATTTGAATGTATTACACAGTAAGAAAAACTGGTAAGTTTTGCATGACTTTGGTATGTCAGAACACTTCCAGCACCTCCAGGATCTTAAGATTATCTCACTGAGTTTCCAGGACAGGTAAATTGGTGTACTTGTGTTGGAGACTCTAACCTAAACTGCTACAGGACTAATACAACAGAAGATGGGAATACTGTTTCATTAAGATTTTGTATCAGGTTGAATATACCACTTGTGGAGAAAGTGGGAGAAGGATAAAAATCTGTCAAATGAAGTGACAAAAATGAAGAAAATGGAAAATGAAATATATTTATTAATACTACAGTAGAATTCATAGTCATAAAATGGCCTGGGTTGAAAGGAACCTCAAAGATCATCTAGTTTCAACCCCCCTGCAAGCAAATCTCACAAAAAGCTTCACAAAGCATGGAAGCATAAGACACAATCACGTGTTAGTATTAGGCAGTCCATCAGCAAGCCACGCATGCATATGAAATAAAATATCTGTCCTCTCTAAAATGACTAAGATGAAACTCCATTCTGTTTCGCCTATATCACAGTGAAATGAAATACAAACCTGGCAACTGCCGTGCAGCAAGGTTGCAGGACGGGCAGAACGATCCCTTTTGAAACAGAGGTAGCTTTCATATGCTGACGGCAAAGGCGTATGACAATTTAGGAACCACACCTAAGAGTCACCGTACCGGATCACATCAGCAGCCCAGTGCCCTGTCTCTACAGCCAGTGGTTGGGACCAGATGTCTCAGCAGAGTTTGCAAGAAAGCCCATAATGGACAATTATTGAATAATTCACTCATAGGAGAAGTTTCTTCCTAATCTCAGACAGCTAATGATTGGTTTATGCCCTGAAGCATGAGGGTTCATATATCTCCACCCCCAACCATTTTTATCCTATCTAAGGTATCCCTGGGCGCTCTCATTATCCAAATAAGTGTATAATCCTTTTTTGAATCCTACTAAGCTCTTGGGCATAATGATAGCTTGTTGCACTGAGTTCAACAGGCTAATTATGCATTGTGTAAAAAAAGTATTTCTTTTTATCAGTTTTAAATTTGTTTCTTTTCAATTTAATGGATGTCACTTTGTTCTTACATTATGGGGAAGAGTAAATAAGAGCACCCAATTGACCTCTACCATACCATTAATTATTTTATATCTCTCTATCACTTCCACACTTATTAATTTTCTCTTTCAACTGAACAGTTCCCATCTTTTAAATCTGTTAATATGGAAGTTTCTCCATGTCTCTGTTCCCTTCTGTTGCCTAACTTTGGGCTTCTTCCATTTCTACTATATATTTTAAGATGGCAAGCCCAGCACTGAATGCTGAATTTAGGGAAAGCGTGCCAACAATGTGCATAATTGCACAATTACAATATCGTCATTGTTTTCCATCCCATTCTTTACACATTCTCACATTTTGTTTGCTTTTTTAACCTCCACTGCTCATTGATCAGATGTTTAATTGAGCTGCCCGCAGTGACCCCCAGGTCTTTTTCCCAAGTTGTTACAGTTAATTTAGTACCCAGCAATGTGCATGAGCAATTCAATCTGTTCCTTCCAATATGTATTTTCATATTTGTCAATGCTGAATTTGGCTGCCATTGTGCAGGCTTATTAGGTCTCATTGAACATCTTTGCAGAGTTCTCTAGTGCTGACTAACCTAAATAATTCTTGGCTATTCAGAAAGTTTATCACTCTCCTGAATGCTCTTTCCCAAGTGACTGAATATATTTGACAGAATCAACCGTAGGACAGTGTTTTTGACATGCTACATGAAGTCTGTAGCTACGTGTAAGACTACCTTACTATCTGACTAAGACATAGGGTTTACAATAAATAGAATTTTCAATAATAATAATAATAATAATAATAATAATAATGAAGTTATGTATTAAATTGTTTCTGGTTGCATCATTCTGGACACACATCACAAGCACAGTGTATTTCCATACAATGAGCAATTATCTTTCTTTCAGCCATAACCATACAGTGGGATGTTATGGGGATTCCAAAGGGACAAAAATTTTCTGCAATGCTCTGTATTTGGTGCTGCAAAAGACAAAGTTGTAGGCAGTCTTTTGCCAGCCTGTCTTTCGCAGTGCTTAATAAATGCCTCCTCTCAGTGCTTGACCATCCCAGCTCCAACCTGCAGGTTAACAGGTAAAAACTTCTGAGTCTGAAAAGACAATTTTTGTGCAACTAAGACTTACTTTTATTTCACTTCTGCATTTTTCAAGCGTAAAATGAAAAGTTTATGCAAGTAAACGAGAGGTTTAGATCTCAGTTACCAATACGTGTTGACCGTCCTCGTGAAGTACCCAAAGCTGTAGCCAAGAGGCAGCTTTCCTTGGCATATGTAAGAAGGATCTTCAAAGAGCTGATTTTTTGGCTCATTTACTTATTTTCCAGAGGAAGTTGAGTGGATTAGAATAGTAAACTATACAAGCAAATTGCATTTGTAGCCCCTTGCAATGCACTCACCATAGGGCTTCTCCACTTTGGGGCAATTTCACACCTCCATCTTGTTAACATATTTCAAGGTGCTACACGTAGCATCGTAATCTCTCTCAAATCATTATGGTGATTTCAGGGGTCACCATGTCACTCTATTGTTAATTTCACCCTTTCATGTGCAACAACACTGATGCAAAGTCTTAGTGTGCCTATATACTTCTAGCTGTGTTGATACAGGAGCTGAGGGAGGTGGTGTGATTTAGCACAAAACTCTATCCACTTTGGGATATTCTTGCTTCCTTGCATCTAATTCCCTGTGGAATTTGAAGCTCCTCTGTGTGCTTTGGAAGCTATATTTTTTACCTTCTCTAAGAAACACCTTTTGCCCCATTTCTCTGAAACATTTTGGTGCTGGAAATGCTTTGGGTGAAGAGCAGCTAAACAGCTTCTTTAGAGTCTATCACTACCCCCCTCCCACCCTCCCCCCCCATTTACATCAGCCTACAGAATGCAGGTACGCAGCAGAAGCTTTCTGTTACTTTCACCAGGCCACAGAACAGGTCATGGTAAATCTGATCTCTCCATTCTGCAGGAATACATCATCTCTGCAGCACACCTGAACTCTGCTGACCCCAGCACAGGCCACTTCTCAGATGGCGGCCTTCTGTGCAGTTGCCAAACTAATGGACTGAGTACATATTGGTTCTGACATCCGTAATCATGTTAGACAAAACCAGCCCAAATAACACAAAAGAGCTGGAAATAGGATTTGCCCAAACAGAACCTGAATCTCAGAAAAACATAAAGTGCGAAAGCAAGGGGAAGGCTGACTTAAAGATAAATACACTCACACTGAATTTGAAAGATTCTAACTAACTGCATGGATCTTGGTAAATAAAATTACTGCAAACACAATCTGAAAATCAGAGCAAGATATTAGAACACCTATGTAGAAAGAGACATGTAAACTACGCTCCACCACTGTTCACCTTGCAAGGAAATGCATTTATTTCCCATGAAACATAAAAGATCTTGTTGTCCTCACAGCTCTAAACTGAAATCTTCATATGCACTAAAAATTAGTTGACCTCTTTGTTGGTAATGGCTGATAGGGATCACTGCTGACAATTAGCATGAAAGTAGCATATTCAGAAAGTATCTATTGCTACTTACTTCGAAATATTTTAACAAATGATTTCTGTAAACTAAGCACTGGACATTTTTTACAATGGCAATGCACCTATCATATTGTGATTCATATTTAAAGTTGAAAATGCAACAAAACTGTCCAGGTGATCTTTGATATCTGCATCTCCAGAGGTCTCCTAAGGGCAAATATGCTCCATGCATTGCATTGAGGTGGTAAATTTCATAACAAATTTGATTTTCAGCATTTTGTGTTAGCATATGCATTCTCAAATCAGTGTCAGCAATCTTAACATAGGACAGTGGATCCCAGAGCGTAATGAGCAACAGAAGACTCAAATAAATCAGTGCTCATAAAACTGTGTCTTCATACATTTGAACTGTAGTACTGAGCAAATAAATTTCTTTTCATAGTCTTACAGAGCAAAAAATTACTTAGCAATCTTCTGCACTATCCAGTTGAAACGTGTGCGTCTAGAAATCAGTTGAAAAGCTCTTACTAATTTCAATGGAACAGAATAAACCCTCAGATACACATCCAAAAGGGTGCTTTTAATGTGTATTGTATGCTATATATTCTCTATAGCAAAGTTAGCTTGAGAACTCTCTTAAGATTAAACTGAAATTGATTAGAGAGTCTGAATCCCCTTTGAATGCATTAGATTTACAGCAGAGTAGCTTTCCCCGGCCCACAGCTTAGCAGACTGCTGCAGTGAAGAACTGAAATGTTATCATAAAAATGTATTTGCTAATTCTTCACTTTCAGCTAAAACTTCTCTTTTCAAAAATATTTACATAAGTTACTTTGCATTTGTCTGCAAAAATTTAAGCCATCTTTGCAGCTAGATTTTGTTGCCCCAAATTATTGTTTCCCTGCTTGTCTGTTATCTAACATGCATGTAAGTGACAGGGATGGTGCACTGTTTACCATATTCAAGAAATTGCTAAGTTATGGCATAGTTTTCTTGCTGTCATTTTCAACATCACCGCCACTGCTATTCGTAAAACAGAAATTGTTTTAATTTGAAGGAAACTAGAAAGAGACCAGCATCAGCCTGCTAATTACCACCATGAGCTGGATGTATTGGCAGTGATGGCCTGACTGAAAGCAGTGCCTTCTAACATGGAATGCAATATTGTCCTATTCAGATATTAACAGATTATAATACAAAGTAATGCTTCCCCAGTCAAAATGCCTTCAGTATGCAAGAACTATTCCATGTTTATAGTGGTATAAACAAGAGCATAAAACCCTTAATATTATGACAAGCTTTGTATCTGTTGTAAATAATCAGAATAAATGATAAAATCTCTATTCAGAAGATGTGCCTGTGCACAAACATCAAAAGGTAAATGTAATTATAATTAGTAAATAACATCATAAATAAAACAAAATAGTATACCAAGGTTTTCTTTAAAAAATAAATGCAATGCAAGTACAGCCACAGATTGACATTCCATAGAATCAATCCCCTACTTCTTCACTGAACAGTTGCGTGACCAAAGGCCATTTGAAATTAAAGGTCTTTCAAATACAAAGCAAGAAATAATCTGTGGGAACGTTAACTTCTTGTATGTCTCCCTCAATCAGCTTTTCCTCTTTTACCCTGAGCTAAAACCTACTTTAGCAACTGAAACTTTTCAGAGCCCGCTTTTACCATACAACAGCTATTCTCTTAAGTGAGGAAGCAGGGAAGAAATGTGTTTAAAAATGATTTTTTTTCCTTCTTCAGGACCGGGCCTTCACACTGTCACGTCCTAAATTCCCTTTTTCCCATCAATTTAAAGGATATTTGGTACTTTAAATTAAAAAAAAAAAAAAAAAAAGACATATAATTTGAACTATATGAATTACATATTGAATTATAACCTGATTGGGGAATATCATTTGGATCTTGAATTTTTGAACAAAGAAAGATATTACCTGGGGATTAATTAAAAAAATAGAAAGTAATTGTCTTCATTTTCTGCACTAAGGCCCATCATACAATGGCTTGGGTTGGAAGGGACCTCAAAGATCATCAAGCTCCAACTCCCCTGCTGCATACAGGGCCACCAACTCCATACCTAATACTAGACCAGGCTGCCTATGGCCCCATCCAACCTGGCCTTGAACACCATACTGAGAATGAATTGCAATTCTAAAAAATCTGAAAAAGTGCTCTAAAGTTGGGCCAGCATGGGATGTATGTAGAGTCCATGAAAGCTGTGTCTATTACAAAAATATCAGTATTACTTAGTTAGTTTTTCATCTTTTGAACAAGTGTGTTTCAGAATTTGGTGAACTAGCAAGTTATTCATCCGTGTATCTATGAAAACTCAATAATATAGTTATTACAGGATCGCATAATCAAACAATCCTATGAATCTTCCAGGGCAGCAGATGTTTTCACAATCCTTGGTCATCTGCTTGCATCACCATTAGGAGAGCAAAGCCGGGCCCAGAGACTTGAATTTCCTGGAAAGATTTTGCCTGGCTCTACCAGAATGCATTCTGGAGGATTCTGTCCAGCAAAGAATCTCAGCAGTCTTGCTGAAAAATCTCAGAGAAATCTTCCTGCCATCCTGTCCATACAACACTGCGGGAGTGGTTCTTTCCATATGCCACCCCTCAAACCATGTCCAAGTATAGCCTCAGAACTGAGCCAGGATGTTAGTGAAATGTTGTGCAAGCAGTCAAATGCTACAAAGAGCAGCCAAGTTTGTTTTCTGGCCCTGGGCGTATTCTGTAGCACAGGGCATGCTATGAAGATGAACCTGGAGTTGTTCCAGCAGATGACTGCCTACATGTCCCTGGCTGATGAGTGAAGTATTATGAAGGACTAGGGGCAGGGAGGTTTGTAGGGGTGGGTGCCACAACACAAACGTGAGGAGGTGCAGTTTCCGTGATGGATTTATCATCCTGCAGCTCCCACTTGCATTCATATGCATGCATCCTTTTAGAAATGTGATACCAGATGCTGTTTCCTGGCAACAGGCCCAACACCCCCTCTCTCTTAGGTGTGAATTTTGACAACTCCAATTCACTGGAGCTCTAGTTATGTTATCTTTTCTAAATGCTTAGAGACTAAAAAGACCTCTTGCTCTTTCTACTGTGGACTTAAGTGCCACTTGGGCCAATTTGCAGCGCTGCACTACTCCAAAAATATCTTCTCATATGAGTAGTACAATTATTACTACTATATAGGGGAGGATGGAAATGTACTGAATCAAGCATTGATAACACAAATCCTTTCTTACACTGTTGTCAGTCAGAGCTGTTGTTATGCTAGGCATATGTCACATCAATGTATAATAAATGCCCATGTCAGTCAAATGCATGTTATGTGTAGATTGGATGTCAATCTAATGTTTTGTATTAAAATCAGTGCCACAATACACGCACAACTTTATAAACACTGCGGGGGAGTTCCTCCTTTCGAAGTGCTACAGCTGCTTGCAGCATTCTTTTGTGCAACACCTTAAAAGCCCAGAATTATTTGAAAAAAATTAAATTTCAGAAAAGAGACAGTAAAATACCAACTTTACTTCCCTGTTACTGCTCACATACCAGGGGGAGGTCACCTAAGTCACTTGTTTCTCCCCCCCATGGCTCGTTTGCTGTTAAGAAAAATGCACAGAAGAAGCTGAGTAGCAAGGAAAGGAATTGCAGAGCAAGGGATGCAGGGACAGGCACTGGCTGACATCCTGGCCCCCTGCATGAGCTGTGCAGTGCTTGGGTGAGTGCTGCACACATGAGTGGGAAAGGTGGAGAGAGGGGACAGCCCCAGCAGAGATTTGGGAGCTCGAGCAGCACTTCTGAACCTAGACAGACTTGTCGCCAAGGGAGAAGCTGAGAGACTTCCAGGGCAAATGGTCAGTGGAGATGGACTTTGGGGTCACTGTGAACCTGGTCCCAACATCGATACGGATATTTCCCAGGGAACTTTGTTCCACTAAAGCTCAGCCTCGGTGCCACCACTGCGCACACTTACTTCTTCTCACAGAGATGCTGTGGCTTAGCTGATACAATAGCAGTTTGTAATAGCTTTTTATAAGCATTAATTACTCTTTGCAATAAGGTCATTGTTATTAACCCTACTGTATATGTGGGTCATGTTTATGGTTAGTGCAATCTTGTTCAGCTCTCTGTTTCCCCTAGGATGCTTCTGGCTTATAGTGGAAGTGACTTTGTCTAGAAATGTGTTTTAGGTGTAGTCACAAACAGATCGAGGATTGTTAGAGATATACAGGAATTCTGCTTCCGAATGAGCTTCTAAACCCTCAAAATATTTGCATTGGCAGATCACATGTTCAAAGACAGTGATCTTGCACAGAGACCCCTGAATAAAAGGCTACTTTTAATCATTCTGAAAACTCTCTGAAGTCACCATTTCACTTACATTCACTGGGTTCAATCAATTATTGAATAAAAGGCATGCCCAGTTTGACCATTGACTATTACGATGTGACACTTTGTAGTTAATCACAATAAAGCTATTTGTATCTCCCATTAAAATAGTAGATGGAAGTGGAAGAAACTGCTTTTTAAATTATAAAAAAAAACCAAACTCAAAGTAGTTGCATAAATAGGGAAAATGTTGTGTTTCACTGCCTGTTAAGCAGACGAGAGATGAAGATTTCCCTCCTGGTTTCACAAACAAGTAGGCAGAACCAGTGACTCCACTTCCAAACAGGATTCTGAGGGTTCAGACAAAGTCTGATCCTTTCTTGATTCTGAGGCACCAGATGGTCATGTGAAAGGGAGGAGGAAACCCCAGTCTGTAACCCTGTTATCTAATTCATATTGTTACTGTAAGGCATCTCAGGGAAATCCATGTATCATCTTTCTATACGAGCTAGAGAAACCACATCAGAAAACATAGGTGCTGAAAGTGTAAAAGGATGAGACGAAGAACTGGGGAGGAGCAAGCTCACAGAGGCCTGAAGCTATCTATCTTCCAACAAAACAAAACAAAACAAAATCAACCTGCAAGTGACAGGCCAGAGGCACGTGAAACAAGTTCACAGACGAGTGCCTCTCAGGGAGATGCAGTTTAATCCTTCAGAAGGGCCGCTGTATTGCACTCTAGAAGTATGCTGGACTGTACAGACTCGCAATCCCCAACAAAAAGAGAGTTAATGGCCTCCAATGGCTTCATGCCGGGAGTTGTGTTTGACAGCACTCAGCTTTTACAAGGCAGAACATGCAGTCGTTAGGATCATAAAAGAATACACACATGTGGCATTAAAAGGATGGCATGAATATTTTGATACAGCTTCTGGCTTCTGGACAGAGAAAACCATAGAATCATCTCTGAATCTTTACAGCAAAATCTACGCTCGTTGAAAAACTGCTGGGTTGGAAAGAAGTGATTTCCTTGCAGCATTAGAGCCCCAAAGCCTTGGCAGCAATTTTTCATCGTTTTGTTAATTTTCACTAATATGACACGTTTGCTGCTAATATGATTGTTCTGTTTAAGAACTAATACCAGTATTAATGTGTTACAATGATGAATTACTAACAATAATCTATCACGAATGAAAAATAGTGACATAATTATTGCAGTATTGCAATTGTGCAACGGCAATTTGTTAACTGGGGCAAAACACCCAAAGAAAACTTTATTTTTTCATACTTTCTTCATAATTCCCTTAGCCATCTTTACAGGGAGAAAACCAGCTTGCACGTATGCTCCCGGACAAACAGATTTAATCTTAACCTTGTTTTAGGATCTGGATGTTATCTTTTTCACACAGCAGATTTTTATTGCTGTTTTTAAGGTCTTTTATTTTTACTCTCTTGCACAGCAGTGCAGCTTATTACTTAGGTATCACATTGCAACTATTTTATGGCTAGGGGATACATTGTTGTATTGCACTGATTAAAATGCTCCCTGTCTACCCATCACTGTGCTTTTTTACACACACATTTCAAATGGAATCTCAGAGAAAGTAAGCTAGTAGAGAAAACAGCCTTGCAAAGGAGCCAGTTACCTCAGCATAAACAGATTCTCAGTTCTCCAATGAGAAGAACTGAGGAAAATGTGGATATTTCCTTTATT
This sequence comes from Lagopus leucura, assembly GCF_019238085.1. Lineage (NCBI taxonomy): Eukaryota > Metazoa > Chordata > Aves > Galliformes > Phasianidae > Lagopus > Lagopus leucura. Next base: position 101,397,014 of record NW_024962252.1, read on the forward strand.
TGTGCATCTTTCTGTAGTTTTAAAAAATGGCAATACTCTTTCAAACCTTGGCTGCCAAACAGCACATGCTTCCACAGTGCCTTAGTGGATGCACGAGGTGACACAGCTACTCAAATACAACCCCACCACTATAGGTCTTTGTACATCTTCCCCTGGGAACCTTCTATCACAGCTGATCTGTCTTAAATCACCCAAGCCAACAAGTAGCACCCTATTTAAGATCCTCTAAGTATGATTTTCCCTGCCTTTCCAGGTAGATCATTGTGTAGAAGCAAAAGATTGGAAAACTACGTCCAATCCAAAAGATGACACATCATCTTCAACTAGCAGCTGTTCAAAGATGACAGAATCTACCACAGGAGTCACCTTATTGTATGTGCATACGCTGCAATAAAGAATATTATCTTAATTTCTCTGGAACAGGTTGCCCAAGGAGGCTGTGGATGCCCCATCCCTGCAGGCATTCAAGGCCAGGCTGGATGTGGCTCTGGGCAGCCTGGGCTGCTGGTTGGCGACCTGCACACAGCAGGGGGTTGGAACTGGATGAGCATTGTGGTCCTTTGCAACCCAGGGCATTCCATGATTCCGTATTGATTTAATATTACCAGTATCTCTGTCACAGTTCACTGTGCTGGGCACTGCAGTAAAAAAGCAGAGTAGTAAAAATCCTGAAGTTTGATGTGGTAGAAAGATATCCTTGAGCCATTCCTCAGCTGGACTCAGAATTGGTATCAGATGAAGTACTGCATTTTCTTTTTTTTTTTTTTTTTTTTTATATTGATGAACAGAGAAAGGAAATGTAAGCTATCCAGTGTAATCTAGTTTAATAAAATCTGCTTGTCATTCTTTCTTTGTCGCTGCTAAGGCCAACAGAGCACTGCCTGAATATTCACAGAAATTAATAACTCCAATAAACAAATTTGTGCAAAAGTTATTTTTCAAAGCGTGACAAAGACTTCTGCCCTCTTTAAGATCACATGAAAATTGGTTTTACTGTTCAGTGAGCCGTATCTAAGAATGCAATAAAAATACCATTGTGCATCCACAATGCATAATTTTTACATAGTTTTATGCTGAAATAACTCATTTTTAAAAAGATTGTAAAGCAACACCTTTCTAAAGTCATGTCTCAAAAGCACGTCCTTGTGAAAAGCTAGTGGAATGAAGACAAGATATGAAGTCAGTACAGCACGATGCCACCATTTGGATCCACAACAAAATTATTTCTATCTTCACTCTCATCTAAAAAAAAAAAAAAAAAAAAAAGGTCTAAGAGCTGAGTATAAATTAAATATAGTAAATCAAATCTGGCTGAGAAGCTGCAAACTTTTATGCCAAGTTCCAGCCTGAAAGGAATTTAAATGGTCACAAGTATGGATTCCACAAAGGGGAGACTGCAATGAAGTTCTGGCAGAGAAAAATAGAACCGTAAGTAAATCGTGTAACCTCTGAGAGGGAAGAGGGGAGACAGCAATGGGGAACTGCTCTCAAAAGGATGCTTAAAGGAAGAAGAAAAAGCAGTAGGGTCACTGAAAAACAACGCGATGGAGTTTGGTTTAGTGAATGGAATGCAAAAGGGTGTCAAACTGCCAGCCTGAGAGCTGCCAGGCTGTTGGGAGAAGCTGCAAGGCCACAAGGCAACCCTAATGCTGCAACCGACTGCAGGGGATCACCCAGTCACCCCCCAGGATCTTACTGGGAACTTGTTCACAACCAACCATGTGGTCCCAAAATGGTAAATCGTCATGCAATCCTGCATTCTTACCAGCCGGGAGAATCTGTGTCAGCACAATTTATACGTATACTTCTTTCTCCTTATTGTTCTCTGTGCTCACTGTATGTAGACATCCTTATCCCAAGAACTAACAATGGCTTTACAAGGGATTAGTGAGACTTAGTGGAGGTTTGGGGGTCGCAAGTGGTGATCCCTTTGCAGAGTAAGGACCTGTGCAAAAGGCAGACACAACAGTTAGGGTACAGCAATGCACCTGTTGTTGGCTTTGTTTCAGAGGCAGTTGGCTATGGGCATGGCAATCATTACAACGGTAACAGGCTCAGGGGAAAACGTATTGGGAACTTGTTTGATGACTGGCATGCTGTCACTAAGCACTGTATCTTCACTGCATAACGCTTATTTTTCTGGATAATGATTTTTTAAATTGTCCTCATGCTCCTGCTCTTTCTACACATCAGCAGTAAAGATAACTCTTGAAACGCTGTGCGTTTTCCAGCATCTGAAGACCACCTAGAAATGAAAGGTGGTTAAGTAAGTAGTTAGGAGAGAGAGGGAGATGGCGCTCTTAATACTGAGAGTAGAAAAATAAGCTCCAGGGAGAATTTCTGGAGCCTTCGACAGGGCCCCTGTGTGAGCAGCACAGTGCCTGCAGCCCTGAGGATGAACGCTGTGGGCAATGCAGGGCACAGCTTGGCTCCTGCCTTCTGCCAGCTGGGAAGCACCCCCTCCCTATAGGAAAGGGGCACTGGGAGCTCCTCAAGAGGCTCTATGAAGTCAAGCAGTACTAAAACTGGAAACATTCTTACGTTTCCAAATGGAGAAACTTGATGCTAAGGTAAGAACAAAGCGAAAGACATTTTTTAAAGTTGTGCGGACACTTCCAAAACATTTTTTTAATAGCAAAAAAAAAAAAAAAGACAACCAAAAAACAAACAAACAAACAAACAAAAAAACAAAAAACAAGAAGGAACTCGGCCAGCTTGAGCCAAGTTGAGCAGAAATGCAGAAGCTGGGATCTGGATGTTTCCATGGCATCCCTGCAGCACGCTGCCTGCTCCCAACCGTCCGGGCTCTGCCCGTCTGTGTCCCCCGGCCCTGCCCCGCCCCGCTAAGGTCGGTCCGGCC
>NW_024962252.1:101399973-101530936 GCF_019238085.1 Lagopus leucura
TTACCCGGGCCGCCGCGCCCCCCCCCCAAACCCCCCCCCCCCCCCCTCACGACGATGATGATGCCCACGGGAGGGGGGGGGGGGGGGGGGGAGGAAATAAATAAATAAAAGCGAGCGAGAGTCGGCGAGGGAGAGGGAGGCAGGTTCAATTATCTAAACAAAGAAATCATGGCGGAGTGTTTACATTTGGCTGCCCAAAGCCTGTCGGATTACGGACCCCCCCCCCCCAAACACACCCGGCCCTCCCGGCCCCCCGCAGTAGCGGCGTGCCGGAGCCCGCCCGCCGACACCTCGCCGCGGCCCGGGTAAGTGCGGAGCTCGCGGCGGCCGGACCCGCGCCCCGGCCCTCCCCGGGTGGGCGGCGGGGCGGGGGCCGAGGCGGCTCCCCCCGCCCGGTGCGGTGCCGCGTGTGTGTGTGTATGCGTGTATATATGTGTGTGTATATATATGCGTGTGTCGGGAGGGGACGGGGCTCGCCCGCCGCCGCGCTACCCCCGGGCTCGCCGCGCCCCCCCGGCCCCGCGGCCGCCGTGCCGCCTCCCTCCGCCCCGGGGTCACGGCGCCCGGCGCTCGCTGCCGGCTCCGCCCCCGTGGCCGCCCCCCCCCCCGCACCCCCCGCCTGTCCGCCGCCGCGGCGCCCACGGGGCGCGGGGACGGGGCTCGGCGCGGCCGCGCGCGGGGGTGGGGGATCTGCCGCAGCCCCGGGGGGGGGGGATTTGGGGGTTGGGGGGCCCGGCGTCGCGGGGGATGGGGAGGAGGGGGGGATGGGGGGGATGAAGGCTGGATGCGGCTTCTGCTCCCGCTGTCCGAGCGCCGCGTCGCAGAGGGCGTGTGGGAGTAGAGAGGTGGGTGGGTGGGAGCTGGCTGCGTGTTGAGACCCTCGTCCGAATCGCCATCACACCTCCATGCCGTGGCCAACGAGTGCCCTCGCCTTCAGGTGGCTTTGCCCTCCAAACGCGCACACCGTGACATGCGCTTACTCTCTCTTAGCCCTGTATGCGCTCACCACCAAAGGACCTCAGCCTTGAGCCAAGGTGCTGTGCCATGCGTCCAGAAGCCCTTGCTCACAAACGTCCTTGGCCCTAAGCGCTTCCATCTCCAGGCTCCCTCATTCCCAGATGCCCTTACTTCCAAACCTCCTGACTCTCAAACAGCCATACCGCAATTTTCCTTGCCCCAGAATACCCAGCTCTGAAAGTCCTTGCCCCCAGCTGCCCTGTAATGAGGGGAGGGGCTTTGCTGATCTTGTGTTCTTCTGAAACCCTCTTCTGGTGGGCCCTCTGGAACAGCCAGAAGGGCCTGGGTCCCTCTGCTGCCAACAGGCTGCTCCCTGACTCTGGGCCCCCACGGGCTGCTGCTGTGAAATACAGAGATGACCCTTTCAAACAGTCTGTATGTGTTGCTCCCACGTGTCCATCAAAAAGTCCCCTGGCCCCGGCACATCTCAGCACCAGAAAGCTGTAAAACTACTTTGACACCTCAGCCCTCCTGGATCTGGCTAACGGCAGTCCCCCCTCCCCCCCCTCCTCACTGCTGCACTAATCCTAGGCTGCATGTCTGACTGTGCTGCATGTATCCCTGCAGCAGGATGCTGGGGAGCAGCGGGGTGCTGTGATAACAGCATTGTGCACACCTCTTGCAGGGCTTTGCAGGCTGTTCTGCTGGGGGCACAAGGACAGCAAAACGACTGCTTTGGCAGTAGGATCTAAGGGCTGGGGAGAGCAGTTGGCTGGTTCCTGGTGTTCTCTGTGCTGGACCTACTTTTATTTCCAATGGTTGTGCTCCTGCATGTCCCCAGTTCAAAGAGTGCTTTGAGCTATGCAAGATGGAGGTCTGTATTTGGAGAGGTATGCAAGTTATGTCTTTATTTTTTGTTGAACTGCTCATCCTAAAAGTTTGGGAAGTCAAAATTGTTAAATGAAAGAGAAATGCCTCCTTATTGCATTACAAGGCTCTGGAAGAGAAAAAGGCAGGTTGAGACTTGCGAGGGTTGAGATGTCCACTCTTCATACTCTCCCAAGCTGTTTCTCAAGGCAGTGGGGCTTGTGGTGGTTCATTGCTGTGCTGTTGGGAAGTCAGTGTGCATGTCAGCGTGGCAGCGGTGCACTGAAACGAGGGAAGCAGAAATCTGAGGTTCACACTGGTGCTTCTGCTGGGTTTCCCTGCACGTGGGCCACGGCATTGCTTCTCTGGCTGAGCCCTTTGTTGGGACTGTGGGAACACGCAGTGCACACAGGGGATGTCAGCTGCCCAAAATATGAGAGCTGCAGCACGAGATCCTTCTGTCTGCAGAGCCTCCTGCCTGCATTCCCACTGCCCCCCATCCGCATTTAGGCCGGGCACTTCTGGGTTTGTACGTTCTGTGGATAAAAGGCCTGCTGAGGAAATTCCCCATACGCTTCGATTTTTTGCCATTTTGCTTCCTGCTTGAACTGTCAGTTCCTGGAGTCTCTGAAGGTCTGAGGCTGTTTTCTCAAGGAAAGCTCTTAATTTAAGTGGCCTGTTAACTGTTAATTGCTGTTCTGTTCTGGCTATTTACCTGAATCTCATGTCAAACCTGCTGTTCTGGTCTGGAGGCTACACTGCTTATGTGCTCTGATCTCTAAACTGTTCCTGCTTTCTGCTGTTTTATTGAAGACTGCAGTAATATTTCTTTTCTTAATGCAAACTGACACATCCTAGATTTAAGGATTTTGTTGAGCAAGCTGCCCCGCTAGGAATGGCTTAAACAATAATTTCAGATCTGGTTAAAAAAAAAAAAAAAAAAAAAAAAAAGAATTTTCCAAGAAGTAATATTCAAGGAATTTTCTTGTTTTCTACAGCATGGGTGTATTTGGAGGAGAAAAGGTTAGATAGGAGGCCCTGCTTGTCCATCCACCAGCATCAGTAGAGCGGGTGTGAGCAGTGCTGGAGGTCCCAGTGTGTGCTGCTGGGAAGGCTGGAGGAGGCCGTGCTGTCTCCAGAGCTGTGAGCTGTGCAGTTGAAGCAGCGCTGGTGCAGCCACTGACATTCCATCCTTAGAAACAATTCTGTTTTGTTTTGTTTCTTTTTTTTCCTTTTGCTGCATTTAATAAAGCTATTCTCTTCCCTGCTAACTGATCGTATGAAATTGATGGCAGATTTTGGCTGCTTGATTGGGGTAGTCGCACAGATATGTTTGAAAAATGCTAAGAGAATGGATATAATTTGATCTCAGACTGCAGAGAGCAGTAGCAGGGCTGGTTCCCTTTTGGTGACTATCTGCAGTTCTTGATTAATGAGGGTTCATTCGGGTATTGAGAGAAGAGGAGAACTCTCAAATGACGCTGAATTTGTTTCCCCTGTATGTAATAGAATGAAACTCTCAGGCTATTGCTGGACAGTAAGATATTCTGACATGAATATATATTTTGGAGCTCTGCACAAAATGAGGATTTCATGCATAGGCAACGCAGTGTGACAAGTCATATCCTGTGTGACCTTGTGCGTACAGTATAAAGTTGTGTAATACGATCTTCTGCTAAATTATTACACAAAATAAATAGAACATACCTCATTTTTATGCTGATAATGATGTTTTTCAATTCTAAGCTCCTTTTATGCTAAGATCTCAAAGTAAATTACAGGTAGAAGTAAACCAAGCTTCATGGCACCGCTGTGAGTTGTTGTATTATCATTTGGAGACTACTTGAAGGTATCTTTATTAATTGCTGTTAATTATTGCTTGATATGCTTAGCTTGTGATACTGTTCTCTCCCCTAATACGTTAACAATAAAGTATAATCTTCTGAAGGTGAGGGGAAACAAATGTTTTAATTTCAGCCACAAAAATGGTCAGATCTGTCAAGGGCAAAGGGAAAAGTGATACCGACTTCAATTCCTCAAGGAATTAGCAGTGGTTTTGCCAATAGCATGTGTTTTCTGTGGCTGGAGCAGAAAGTAAACTTGGTATCGGTTTGATCCGTGGTTCATCCCATGATGTAAGCGTGGGTGAGAGGCTGATGAGATTTTACAGAGAGGTTAGCTAAGGGAACAAAAACCTACACTGTTTTCTTGAATTTGAATTACAAAGGATAGGATTTCCAAAAGTGCTGATTGTTTTATAAGGCCAGCTGCTGTTAAAGCCAGTGGTAAAAGTGTCATTTACTCAATGAGAGCCAAATTAAGCCACTGGGGGGCTTCTGCAGTCCTGTCCTTGATGTCTGTAAAGTGTGAGATTGATCTTGCGCCCCTGATACCTCCAGCAGGTGTTTGTTACCAAGTTCAGCACAGGATTTGATTCTCAGTCACGCGGAGATGGAGTAGCATTTCTGGGGGTGAGAATCCAGCCTGTAATGCTCTTCAATAGCTTTTTCCCCATCGATGTCAGTACTTGGGACAGTCAATTAGTAGAGAATTTGCTCAAACTTCTTAATGCGTATTTACAACCTTAATTCCAGTTTAACAGAATGTTTTGTGGTGGAACGTTTACAGAAAGAGCATGTGGAAAAATTATCGCTGCGTGTATTAAGCACAAAGAAAGCATCCCTGTGCTGCTGTGGAGGAGCAACTGACAAAACAGAACATATTACAAGAAGCTATCTTTTTCATTAAGTCTGCACAAAATGAGGATTTAACGCATGGGCAGCACAGTCAGTCCCAGCGGTTTAGTGCCCATAATCCCACCTTGAAAATGGCTTCACAATCATAATTACTGTTACAAAATGGACACCGCTTCCATTTCTGCCATGTCTACTTCACCCACAACTAATTGCAGGCACAGAAGGCGAGGTTCTTATTTCACCAGCCGCCTGGTTCCAGCACTGCAGCTTTGTAAACCTGCCCATAAGATTTCCAGTCTGTCACCGATAACTTTGTGCTTTGCCTTGTTTTGTCACAACGATGCAGAGCATGGATGGCAGCCGCCCTCACTTTGGCCCAGCTCAAACTATCCCTGGACATTAAGATACTATGACATGAATATATATTTGTGAGCTTTGCACAAAATGGGCATTTCACGCATAAGCAACACAGTGTGACGAGTAGTATCCAGCATGACCTTGCAAATGCAGGCTGAGCTCCAAATGCACAGCTCCAAAGGGGAAGGTGTTGCATTGCCTACAACAGGAAGGAGTGCAGCAGAGTTTTGGGTTCTAGAAGGAAATCCCATAGTTGGATTCCAAGACTACAGCTCTTTCTGCAAGTTCCTACAACCCACCGCTTCACCTGGCTGGTGAAGAAGCATGGCTCGAAACAAAAAAATTCCAACTACTTTTATAAAGGAGGGGTCACTGTTAGGTAAAATCCATCATAAGCAGTGAGACTCATCTCAGGGAGCTGCAAATCCTCTTCGTGCTGGAGGCTTCAAAGCCTCCGTGTTCCAGGTGTGCTGTTTCTCATTTTAATGGGCCCTATGTTTTGTCACTCGTTTAAGTCACGGGTCTTCTTTCCTATACATTTTCTTATCTGCTTTTTTTCTCTTGCTGAATGAAACAGGGTTGTTGGTTTTTTTTTTTTTTTTTTTTTTTTTTTCTTTTAAAAAAATGACTTTTTAATGTAGGAAATCATGTATGTTTGCATATATAATATATATACACCAATAAATATAGGGAGGTTGACCTCTTTGAGACTGTCTACTCAGGTAATGTTTTCTTGTACGGGGGAACTGAAATAAGATCTTGAAGTATACAAGCTATCCTTATTTTGAGGGTAAATTACAATAACACTCCTGTATCCAATGAAAGGGTGGGATTGTGTGAAGTGTGGCACACTAAGTAACTGTCTCATATATTTGCAAGAAATTATTCTGGTTTGGCTTTCAGTGAGGTTCTATTAGAAAAACCATTCCTAAATGTTAGATTTATGGACATACAGATGCAGACACAGCATATTCTAGACTCTGCATACATTTTGGCCTAAGAACACATTCGTTTTGCTTCCAAAAAGCAATCTATAAGGTGTAATATATTGGGTAATATTTCTTAAATTTTAAAATCTATGAGGTTTGGATATTCGTGTACGTTTGCAAAGCACCTCGTGTTTATCTCTGACTGGGGCCTGTGGGTAGTTCAGAAATATAAATATTCAATTGTAATTATGGTTATCTTTTCTTTCATGACTTGAAGTTTCATCTTGGGTGAGTGAAACTCCCTTCACAATTATTTTCCTACCTCTAGCGTAGTTTTATTTCAGATCAAGAGTGATGTTTGGAAGGGATCATGCACACGTTTGGTGCTTTGATTCTCATCGTGGAGTGGTCTCATAATGCCTGAAATGGATTCCTCTTGCAATGAGCTACACCAGCGTGTATTATCTTGCAGCACACCTTGTGGGACCATTTTAGAAATAGATTGAAGTAAACCATCTGAAAGTTAAGCGATGTGGATGTTGGACCATTTTTGCTTTGCAGATCATCCCTTGTTTCCCTTTGCTATCTGCTAAATGGTCCTTGGTCTTTGAGCTGAGAGGCCATTAGGAAATAAGCCCTGCTGCTGATTGCAATTGCACCTGGTTTACTGCTTTGCTGAAAGGTCCCCGAGGAATATTCTGTCAGATAGCAACTCCTAACCCCAGTGGGTATACTCTTCTTTATTAACACCGTGACAGAAGGGTTTTCTTTTGACTGCATTTGAGTCTTGGTGGAAAAGCCCAGTTAATGGAACTGTTTGTGGAGTCCCTTGCTTGGTTTTCACTGGGTGAGCCTGTGATAAGATACCTCCTGAGGCAATGGCTTAGCTGCATGCCACCACAACCACACAGAGCGGAACTTCACACGACCTGAGAAAACTCCACAGAATATTGAGTATTTTGAGTATGCACTTCAAAATGGCTGTCATGATGAACTGACAGCAGCAGTCGCAAATAAATAATACATATTTTTAAAATTCTCATAATTACATGTTTACCCAATAGGCCAGAACGGCTCTGTCCCAAGGAGCTGCTGCAGTCTGAGTAAATAATACATGTTTTAAAGTCCATAATTACATATTTAAACGATAGACTATCGAGGAAATAATGCACATTTTAAAAAGTCCATAATTACATATTTACATGATAGTCTGTAAGTTCTGTAATTACTTATTTGCACAATAGACCATAGCAGCTGTTACTGTCTATTATGGTTACTCTCAAAGAATTATATTATGGATTTTTTTTTTTTTATAAATTAAAAAAAAAAAAAAAAAAAAAAGTATATTTAACTAGGACATTGTATTATTCATCTTAAAAAAAAAAATCCACAAACCTCCAAGATAAGAAAATCTCTAGGAAGGTAAAACTTTAGGGTGATAGGGAGACAGAAGCTCTTAGTTGTGCAGTGATAAATGTCTTTTGCTTAGCACGAGAAGCTTAGGATTGGTTATTAATTTCAGAATTTCTTTCCTTAGGTAGCTGATACATAAGTATGCAACATGATGTGATTATTCTTTCCTTATTGTGTAGACACTCAATCAGGATAAGCATTTGGGATAACTAAAATTCTTCAGTTCCTGTTCTGCTCCCACTAAAGCCGGTGATAAAACTCCCATCAACCCGGGTTTGAGAAACCATTTATACTGAGGACAGCACTTAAGCCCATACTTGAAATCAATGGCACTTAAGCATCTTTTTAAAAATAAGCACATACTTAAGGCCTCTCATGAATTCTGATGGACTGAAACATATGATTAAATGCTTTCCTGAATTGGGATACTGTCTTCTGTGAAGGCGGGATTGGAACTCACCCAGTCTGTGGCTTTTTGGTGGGCCACAGGTGTGTGTTGTTCATGGCATGCCTTCTCCCCAAGGAATAGATTTTTCAGCACAATCAACTATGGATGTGTGTGCTGGAATCAGTACTGTAGCAAATGCGTTGCTGCTCCTTTGTTCCTTGTAAAGATTCACGGATTGAGAATTCCTCCAGTGTTTTCCATAGCTCAGCCGCTGAATTTATTCCTCATGTTAAAGACTGGATCAATACGCCTAAATGAGACTTCTGTCCATAATTACTACTAAATAGCAAGGCTAAATCAAGCAAGTCAGAATCTGACATTTAGCTCAGTCAGACCTCGTGCATTTAGCAATGAAAGAGAGTATGAAAGGGACCTTTGATCCTCACTGTTAGTTTCATTAAAACATTTGAGTTAAGAGAATTTGAATTGTTGGGAGCCCCACTTACAGATAATGGCTAAAATGTAATGAAATATGCAAGCACATTTTAACTGTGGTTTACAGTCCAGCTGTGCCATGTCTGATGGTTACATTTGAAGAGCTGAAGGTTTTGGCAATGGACCGTATAGCACCAAATCTGATAAAAAAAGAAGGGGATCTATTGAGAGATAAAGGAGTTGGAATTGACACGCACAGGGGAAAAAAATACTCAGCGAAAAAATAGTTCTGCTATTTTTTTGCTATGGATCTTCCCAGATGCTGTTACTGACACTAGTGCATACATTTGGACATTTGGTTAAGTGACCTGGAGCTTCGAAGGTCAAAGGGAAAGTCAATATCAATCCTTTGTTGAAAGCCCAAAGAGGGTAGAAGAAATTCTAGCAAGCCTAGATAGCAGGAACCTCATTACCTGCCTGTTTGGTATTTGAATCCAGCAAATGAAAACAAGGGTTGCAAAGGATTAGAGAGCCAAATACAAAAGCTTTGGATTGTGTTGTAACCATTTTTAAAGCATCTGCATTCTTGTTCACATTCTCCACAGCAAACCTTTGCCCTGAAAAGTAAAAACAGAAGGCATGTGTTTCTTGTTGGACAGCCCTGTGGCACTCAGCACAGTGAGAAGAACCCGTCCTCTTCATACAGATGTGAAACTGTCGAGGTCATTCTATTCCGTGTTTCCTTTGAAAGCACATATGTAAACATTTGCTGGTTTTGTAGCATTTGTGAGCTTTACAGTTGTGTTGGCATGCCACAGTTGTCATCTTTTACATGTGCATCCTAATCCTGGGAGTTACATGCATTCTTTGAAGGTTATGAGAATCTCCAGCTTTTCACCAGGTGAATGTCGAGATTCTTCACTTCTCCCAACCTTTTTTATTTGTATGACATCCATCCTTGCCAGGCAGGCTTGTTACCTGCCAGCATTTCTGTTACATATTGCAAAATATGGGCTGTGTGTTCATGTTACTGTGGCATTTCTTTAATAATTCTGATGTCAGGTGGAATACATCCGGAACCACACAGTGTAAGTTTACCCAAATAGACAGCATGTGTTGCACCATGTAAGCTATATTAAGGGAAAGCTTTATTATCATATGCTGTGTGGGCAGAAACCAGCTTATTTTATTGTGAGAAATCCCACGAGGGAGGCAGCACAGGGAATGTTACATGAGGAAGGTAAGAAAATTCCAACGCGTTATGTTTGCCAATAAGTAGTACTTTGTACCTGTGATTTTGTTAATTGCCAGAAGTAATTTTAAATTCATCAGTTATCAATGACTAATTCTATCAGCATTGTTGCCAGGAAGAAAGTTAAAATCCCAGTAGGCTTGATGCAACACTTTCCCCTTCATAGGTAGATACATTTAGTGCAGAGTAATTTGTCTCACGTGGTATTTTGGAATAGCTTTGAAAAATTAGATTTGAGGCTAAGGGGAGATTTTATTGCTGTCTTCATGTATGTAATGAGAGAGTATTTGTCTTTTTGAGAAGACGGAGCCAAACTTTCTCCTGAAGTGCTCAGTGAAAGGAGGAGGACACAAACTGCAGCAGAGGAGGTTCTGATAGGGTCTGAGGAAGAATATCTCAGTGAGGCTGGTCAAACATTGGAAAAAATTACCCAGACTGAAATCTCAAACTTCTGCAACTTTTTGCACTGAGTTCCCAGCGATGTTTTGTAGGATGCAGTATACACAGGACAGGCTTCTGCTGCTGCACAGTCTGGAGGTGTTAGTGGCTTTGGTGGGGGATCCCACACCACCTTCCCCATATTCTGCAGAGAGCTTTTGCATTAAAAGCGTGTTGTGCTATGTAAAAATAAACTCTTACTGGTTTGTGATGGAAAAGCAGGTGATTACCTATATGATGCCAAATTTGTCAAAAATAGTTATTCACTTGTTAGCTTTCTTTTATTGCTTTTGTTATTATAATAGATTTTGAGGACAGAGACAGATTTCTTCCCTGTAGTGTTAACTACAGTAAGACGTGGCATTATAGCACTTTCATCTATTGCCTCTTATAATGATAAATATTTCTGTGACAAAGCATTGTGAAAACTTGTATGTATAATTTCCTCTATCCTCATTATTAGCAGGAAGAGTAAAACTACAGTTTGCCACTGCTAGGGTTTGTCAGCACCTAAATGATTCCTCACAGGTAGAGAATACCTCCTTTCTCACACCATCTTTTCTATAGTTAATATGCTGTTAAGATTTTTATTCAGTCAATATACTTTTCCCATAGAGACCACTTTTGCATTTGATGATACCAGCTGCAACTGAGGAACACTGCAAGAAAGAAGTGTCCATCCTTTAAATACTTTCTTTTTTTCCCTTTGGACCTTTTTTCTCTGTTAAAGGCAAGAATCTGTGAATATAATAGTGAAATAGCTGGGCCTGGGAGAGGTTGCCAAGTTTTCCAGCACAGTTGGTCAACAAGGCTTATGTTACTATAGATGGATAAAACTGGGACTCAGAGAAACTGAAGAACTTTCCCATTGTGTCCCTGGAAGAAAAGTAGTGTAGCTACTACAGCACTGAGGAAATGTTGCCTACTTCATCACACACATTCATCAAGAAAAAATAATACACTTTGGTAAAGCGAGCTGTTTTCCTTCCATCCTAAATGCATTCCGAGAGATGAATTTGATGAATTTCAGTGTTCATCAAAGCAAAGGAAGTTTTACTGTAGCTCTAACTAGTGAGAGACAGTGTGGAAAGGTGTTGTGCAAGCAAGCCCTCACAGCTGTTTGTTTAATGGACTTCAAACCTGACCTGCCGCACCCCTTCAGTGAACTGACAGACCTCTCTAGTTCAAAGAGGACAAGGGACAATTGGGCTGCAGTTATTAGGTTCATCTGTTTTTCTGTTGTGTGGAGCCTAGAATCTTTGTTTTAAAGGGTGTTGGGAAAATATGAAGCAGGGGACTAATGCAAGGGCTAATACGAGGAGCAGGAGGGATGGAGCATGGCCGTAGCTAAGAACTTCACGCAGCACAGGTCAGAATAGCTGTGATTCTGCCTTGCTGAGTTACAGAGAAATTTGAAGTCGATCAGAATGATAGGTGTAAGAAAGATGAGGGGAAAAAAGTCAGTGGAACTTCAGATACAACAAATTCTGTTTAACCACGCCGTTCTTTTTCTTGAATCTTGAGTTCTACTTCTGTTCTTCAAAGGATGTCTATTTTTAAAACACAGCTGAGCAACTTGCTGATAGCAGAATAGTTAAACAGCTCTGTTTTGGTCCTGATGGTCTTACAGGCGTGCACCAAAAACAATTATTAAGAAAAACAGATATATTTGTTGGTGCTAATGGTGCATGCTGAGTAGTGTTTGTTCAGGAGACAATGCAGAAAGTCAGATTTTTAGGAATCAGGTATTCAGGTAACCAAAATAACGATTTCCCTGCATTTTTGTATGTCTCTGTTTTGCATCCTTGGTATTCACACACCCAAAGAGACGTGGCCCAGCTGCTGTTCTATAGAAGCCTTGTGAATGAAGAAATAAAATAAAATTAGAAGTCTTGTTCTCATTTGTGAACAGTGCATAAAAGTAATTGATCGCTAACATAACTAGGTGATAGTGGTTTTGGCCCCTAATATATTTTTAATACACTGATAAGTTCTGAGCAAAAGATAGGAAAATGAGTAAATTAGGATAAAACCAGTTAATATTCACAAACTCTTGTTTTCACCAGCTCCAGCCCAAGATCTTTACGTAACCACAGTGTATTTTAATGATGACTGTTGATCACGTTTTCTTTACACCCTGAACACCTTTGTGCAGAAGTAGCTGTGTGTTAGAAATGTGCAAATGCTGGGTGTGTGGTTGGAGGCAGTTGAGAATCTGGGAGATCTACATCCCCAGCTACCACATCATTTCACAACTGCATTTATATTCAGTCAATGGTGTTAACGTTGTAGCTTTTTTTTTCTTTTTCTTTCTGATAGTTCCTGTAATTTCTCCAAATGCCATTATAATAACTTCTCTATCACCTGCACCTTTTAATGATTCATAAATTCCTTGATTTCTATGAACAGCAAACTGTAATAGCGCTATGATCAGAACAGCATGCCAAGGTATAAGAGAAACTTCTGCTGCCTGACTACCTCCAGCTTTCCTTCATTGCCTGACTAAATTGTTCAAAATGAGGTTTCCACTACAATTTGAAACAAGGAACTCCTGAGTTCAACACGAATACCAGAGAAGGAGACCATGCTGAAAATTAAAAAGCAAAATAGACAATAACATGTAACAGATTTCAAATAGGGTACGTGAAAGAGCATGCACTGTAAAACAGGCATTATTAGCCGTACCATAATTTCTTTTTCCTCTTTCAGTCATTTGGTCCCTTCAACTACCAATTTCCCCTATCCACTGCCTACACACATGCACAGTGCACGTGTTCTGCCACTATTATACTTTCCAGTAACTTTTTCTGGGATGGTTAAACAGCTTCATTTGAAAACACGAAGGGGCTTCTGTGAAGCAGGTTGTGTGATAAATGCTGGATCGCTGTCATTCCTGTTTGTTTCCAACCTACCTAAGCTAAATGCATTCCTTAAAACTGTTGGCAGAAATTGCAGATGCTATAGCCAGAAGCGTTTGCTTTGTTTGTTTATTTATTTTTTCTCCCCCTCTAAGCTTTAAAGAAACCAGTTCATGCTTAGGATTAGGCACTCCATGCTTTTCCAGAATCTGGTGATGTGTTCCATTTTATTCCATCTTGGGAGCAACTTAAAGCTTTGACTCTCTAGGCCATGTTATGTTCCCATGTAATCAGTCTGCCTGAAAGGTGGTTTCCATTATAAAGCTCAGTGCTTCATGCTAATGTTGATTGCTTTCTCATTGGATTGAATAGACATGGAGAAAAGACTCCTCACTACTGAAGAGTAGGTATGAGGTACCTTAATTTTAGAGATAAGCTTGCAGTATGCTGTGATGGGATCTGCTGCGTAAAGATGCAGAGGGCTGTCAATGTGTTCCTTTCATAAGGTGTGAAGTCATTAAAAAATAAGCTTTCACTGACATGCTTATGTAAGGAGTGATTTTTTAGATGTGTGTAGTGCTGGTCTAACTCTGAGTCCATTGCAGTCAATGGGAGTTCCACCATTATCAACAGAGTTAGGCCACTTTTGAATATCGCACACTTCATATTTTTTATTTATTTGTGCATATACTCCTTTTTTTTTCCTTACTGTGGCAATTTATAGGAAGCTTACTTATGTAAACATTAACAACCAAACAGGTATGAACTCCATCCTCACACGCCTGCTTCGAAGTAATACTTCTAATAACACTGAATGACATCCTGCCTTGAGGCCAATGGCAGCTGTTGCTGATGAGGGAAGAATGTGTAAATTAGACAGTAGGAAAAACACAATGGAGTTCAAGTGCAAAACACTCCATCTCCTCATTAGTATAAGTGAATTTATACAAATGGTCTTGGAGTTAGATGACCTAACTTTTCTCTTAAGAGATAATTTTATAGATGGGCATTAGCTATTTCTAGATTAGGCATACAAGTGTTTTTTCTCTCAGCTCAGTTTTTTTTTCTGAAGACATTTGATACCAGCCTGCTCTGTAGAAGGGCCAGTCTTCTTCGGACTGTATTAAGAAGTCATTTAACCTTTTTTCTTTTATTCGTGATATGTTTCCCTTTTAACTATCAGTTTCCCATTTTTTTCACTCAGAGGGTGGTGAGGCACTGGAACAGGTTGCCCAAGGAGGCTGTGGGTGCCCCATCCCTGCAGGCATTCAAGGCCAGGTTGGATGTGGCTCTGGGCAGCCTGGTCTGCTGGTTGGCGACCTGCACACAGCAGGGGGTTGGAACTGGATGAGCATCATGGTCCTTTTCAACCCAGGCCATTCTATGATTGATTCTATGATTTATGAAGAAATCACTACATAATTCCACTTCTTATTACTGATACAGTAATAATATCATCTGTAATAACTAATATAATAATCATTTAATGTGAATTCCTTTTAAAACCAGCCACTACACTGAAAAATTTCAAGTTAAATAGTGAGCCTAGTTTAGAAAAGTATCCTGTTGCAACTAGTTTGTGGTACGTGTAAGATCAGTGTGTATTAATTAAATGAAAAATTATACTTCTCTAACCTACTGCAATATTCAGGTACTTTGGAGAATTGTAGTTAAAAGTTATAAAGTTGACCACTTGGCCTGGTTTTCCATGGTGTCATGAAATGTACAACCTTAAAACTCCTGCAGGTAGTATTGTTGTAATTTAAAATTGTGTGAGCTGTAAACAAAATTTGGAGATGATATGCTGCTATCTAGAATAATCAAGATTTTAAAAGTCCAGAGAGGAATTTTAGAAGCATCTGCTAAGGTGAAGTAAATTAAGAGGATATTGAGAGAGATGATCCTTGGAAACACATACTGTAAAGCTATATTTTTTTTCCATTACATTCATTTCCAGATTCTGTAGTTTGCTTTCGCTTCTTGTGGAGATGTCTGTGTCACTGTGGACAGATCGATGGAAAATGCTCCCTGGTAGGTTTGCCATTGAATCTCATCCAGCTGCCATTTAAGTTGGTGTCAATACTGCTGCTGATTTCAGTGGGCAATCATCAGGCTCTGAGCGGGATGGGATGAATATTACCAAAACACTATGCCAACAGCTCCGGCCTATGTGGAATTTTCTGATCAATTTTGATCATCCCTTAAGATAGAATAAGAAGCAAGTGTTCATGTTAGAATTGCTAGGAATACTGAAAGATCTTTGATTTAGGACTAACCAAAGAAACAAAGGAAGTAGTTTAAGCAGACAAGGAAAGGAAAAGAGCACTTAGTGGCTTGAAATAATTGAAGGATAGAGAGTAATAAGTTTGGGACATTCCTGTTCTATCCTTTTTAGCATATCACCCCAGTAGTAATAGAATCTGGAAAAGAGCAGACTTAAAATAAAATGAAATCTTAAAATAAAATGAAAGTGCAAAGTGTTTCTGACTCTCACCTTGCAGGGAGTCTACATAAATGTAGACTTTAGGCTTTTGAAGAGTACGTACCCATTTCCTAAGCAAAATCAAACAAATAAGGTCACTTGTCATAGTTAATGCTACTTTTTAAGAGGTATGATTTTTTTTCCCTCCGACTAAAAATTCTGTAACTCTATAAAGTAAGCAACAATCTGACCTAAAGGTGCATTATCCACTGACTTGTGTAAGGTTTGAGCCAGTTCCCAAGATGCTCAGGTGTGCCAGCATATTCTCGTATTCTCTCGTATGTTCTCGCCCTATATTGCAACGATAGAGAAAAATTCAGGAAGCTTTCTTCTGACATCATTTGCAGTTTGCAGCAAGTTTTACATGTTTTTTCCCATTCTTAATTCTTCTGATGCCCAGAGGTCTTGCTTCTCACCTCTTTCTCTTGTGAAAAACAGAAGTAATTCATTTGAAATTAATGGAGTGCAGCAGCGTGCGAGTCTGGAGCTTTATGCTTTTCAAGGGTAGAATCCCTTTGCTTGTGCTTGTTATTTGCTGCTGGCTTTATTAGCATATATTTGTCTACATTGAACTAATGTCTTCTACTCTGCCAGGCTTTTAGTCTGAGTGTACTTCAGTCATTCTGAGTTCTATCCTGCTTCTTTTCACTGACTGACCTACTGGTTTTTCTATCTCTAATGTATCATGTCGTCGTACTGATTGTTCCTACACTTCCTGACCTTGTAGATTAGCTTTTTATGTGTTAATCTATCAGATGCTTTTCGAAAGAGCGTGGAATATATTCTTGTACCTTCCACTGTGATCGATATTCCTAATTCTTCTTAAAAAAGGGCTGAGGGCATTTTTTAGGCATGAAGTCCCTTTGGTGAGCTGTGCCAGTGATTTCTCTTTCAGCTATGCAAACTCTTAATAGCACTGTTTCCTGAAATAGTAGTGTTTCGAGAGTATGACACAGATGTGAAGTCAGGGCTTTCTATTGTCCTAGATAGCAGTTATCACCAACCTCTCTTCAGTCCAGCTCATATTTCCAAACATGTTTTACATATATCTGCTAATGATCCCTTTATCTCTTCTGACATATCCTTCCGAGCTCTGAATTAATTCTGTTCTTGGAGTTACGTCAACCTTCAGAGTTTCTAATTTCTTGATGAGCTGTTCTGGCGTTACTGATTTTCTTTGGTGTTTATTCTTCCTCCCCTAGGAAATTTATGTCTGATGCTGTAATCAGTCCTAGCCTTGTTTTATGGACAGCAAAATCGAGAGTTTGTTTTAAGCAGTCTCTCCTTTCTGTTAGTAAACTGCAATTTGCCATTTCATAGACGCACTTCTGTTTCTCTCAGTGACCTTATTCTCCTTACTTGCTTGAAAAGAAAAAAAAAAATCTTTATTTGCAATTTCCTCACTTTACATGAACTTTTCCTTTCATTTTTCCCCTTTGTTTCCTTACCAGAACGTTACAGTCTTTTAACATCACACTAGAATCTTTCCAGTTGTTTTCTCTGTCAATGTTTTTCTCCCTTAAATATGCTTTTTTTCCTTAAATTAATTTTCTTGCCATTTCCTCTTTGCCTGCAATATATATGTATATATTTAACACACAACGTTCTCATGCTAGACAGCGCACATAACCTTCAGGCACGTAATAATTGACTTTCTGTACTTTCCATTTTCTCGGTCCTTTTCCCCCAGTGCTGTTTTCCATTCAGCCTCACCCACTGTTTCTGTAATTCTCTTTGCTGAATTCAGAGTTGAGATTTTTTTTCCTGTGGATGTATTTTTGTTGCATTGTCATCTTAATTAAAACCGTAACTAGATTGTAACTACTGCTGAATTGATTCCAATTACGTCCACTTCTGTTCACATTCTAGGTGAAGCAATAATTCCTGCTCTCAGTCTTTTATATGTTGTTTCAAGAGACAATCCAGACTATAAAACACGCTTAAAAGCAGTTATAAAAGCTGTTTGATGAACCAGGGCACGACATAGAAGCACAGATGCAGGCTACCAAAGGTGACACAGCACGAGTGCTCAGGTTCCAGGCCTTCTCCTTTGTGTCCTGGCGATGCCATGCTGCCAGGTGGCCTGGGATGGGGCTCTCTGGCAATGCAGTGCACCTCCAGTCTTCTGAGGGTACATATCCTTCCGAAGCAGTGGCAGAGGCAAAGGGATGCCCATATATCCCTTTGAAAGTGCGGGACATCCTTACAGTACCACTAATTGCTTTTAGCTGTCTTAGCTATGAAACAGTGCTTTGTAGAGTACTTCATAGAAATCTGAAGTTGTATTTTAACAGTAGGTCTCCAGCCTTGCTGACAGAAAAAGTAATTTATTTTGCGGTCTCTTCACATATAATATAACACAATCACATATAGTAGATTCTGTCTTCAGCTTGCTATACAGTGTTAATGACTGGCACTTAAATACTTTACAAATTGAATTGCGCTTGTATGAAAAACTGGATTGATAAAATGAATTATATATCTTATAGGTTTAGGTTTTGGTTCTGCAACTGTAGCTCTTACAAATTACCTAAACCCCTTTTTATATTGCGTTTCACGCGGCTGTATTTTACAACTACTCTAATAAAAAATTCTATACAAAAATAGTTTGATATTAATAGTAATCATTAACAACTTGATAGATTCTTGTTAAGTATATTTGCAATACATTTAATCTTATTAAACTCAGCTCCAAGTTGTTTCTTCCAGATATTATAGGTCTTTATGAAGCTAGCAGTATAAAGAAGAGATTTCAACCATTTTTGGCCAAGAATTAGGTTTAGCTTAATGGATCAATTCTTTTCTTATTAAACTGAGTCTGACCAGTGCCAAGTAATACATTCAGCATTGATCTTTGTCTCACCCTGCTGTAGCATGCGTTCTCTTTATGTACATGAAAAATAAGGTGCCAAGAATGAAAACAATGCCTGTATAATACAAATATGGAATTTTTCAGACTTCCATTCTGCTTATCCTTTCAGTTTGCTATTAATGTCTTGTTCAATGATTTCTGAAATGTATTTTTTAAAATAACTTTTCTTTCCATAAAGCGTATTTCTCCTTTCCTGTAATTAACAAAAACCAAAATGAATAATAATAGAAGAAATTCATAGTCTACTGACATACATGAAAGTTCCCGTAGGGATATCTTGTTCATTTTTAGAAGGTTTTTATGCATCTAGTCAATTTTATATGTATGAAGATTTTATATGTGGTTTACACAGGGAAGTTTAAATTCTCAACGAAGGAACCCTCCTTAACCCAAAGCAGTGCTGTCCTTGGCCATCTTTATAAAAACCATTTGATGTAATCTGAAGACTGCAAATGAAACTAGGAATATATTACATGATATTCCAGAGAATGGGGGAAGTTGAGGTGATCTCAGTGTTTCTGCTGAAACCCATTTTTATGCACTTTACAGTAAAGAGGTGATACCTTCCTGAAACCTGAAATTTCAGATAAAGTGCGGAAGGGAATTTCATGAGAACTTTGCCTTCTTGTTTAATTAGTAAAAAAAAAAAAAAAAAAAAAAAAGTGTTTATTACACTGAGATCCCACTCATAGTCAGTTTATATTTATCAACACTCCTCAGGTTTTGTTTGCACTGTGTGCCTTTTGTAGTATGCATTGTGTGCAGTGGCCAGACTTGAAGTGAAGGTGTGAGTGTATGCAATGGCACACCAAAGTTAATTGTTATATTATATCCAAAATTGCTCTTACAGAGTTGTGATTGCAAATGACAGTGAAATAAAAGGATAGAAACGTCTGCACAAGAATGCCAAATCAGTATTTGCAGATTTCATCTTCTGCTAGTATTTTAAATGATTTATGCACGAGATCTTGAAAAAATGAAATATTTCTAAAATAGCCTAAGAGATTATTGGACATATCCTGGACAAATTACTGATCATAAAAAGAAATGCTTTATTTGGGAATGAGGATGTTGGGCCTTTTTTTTGCATTTGTGTTTAAAATTGTGGTATTTGAAGGAATGAAGCTAACCTACACTGTGTGCTTGGTTGCCATTGATATCCAGTGTATGTTATCAGATATGGAATTTAAGACCTTCTGCTACAAAATTAGACTTTTGCCTTTCAAATTAAATATGCGCTGCTTCATGAACTTGAAGCTCCAAAGCAAAACAATTGCAATGCTTGGAGGCATTAGACATTCCATCCTGTAGAGGGCAATGGTACTCACAGATGCAGCGTTACACCAAGCCCCACAAATAACTGAGACCTATAAATCCTTCCAAAGTCTTTAATGTGACATAGTCCTGCTTATGAACTTGTGTGCTTGCTCTCATACAGCATCCTCTGTGTTCTTTTTAAAGAACAATGTCTTCATGTCTAAGCTGCATGTAGTTCTACGTCAATAAACTCCTGTTTGTGTCTTTTTGTCTGGCCTTTCTAACCTGTACATCTCTGTTTTCAGGCATGGATATGGTATGGAGACAGCATTATTATCTATGGTAGCTGGTCTCTAGATCAGTACTGGTAAAGTATCCATGAAGGTTTTGTTGATTTGCTTGAGAAGGCTTTTGGAGGTGTATAGGGAGGTCTTTTGGTGGGACAGCTTTTTTTTCTCTGAGTGATGAATATTTCTTCCTAGGTGGGTAAAACAAGACAGCCTAACAATTTGGCTAATAAATACATGCTCACCACTCAAATTTGTGTATTCTTATTCAACTCAAGTCTGGTTGCTCAAGCTTTGTAGATTCAGGGATGTGAGTGAGGGCAGGGTTGCCATAGTTTATCCCAGCGATAGTGCAGTCTGTTCTTGCAAGCCAATCTCTTTCATACATCAAAATGACAGCTTTGCCTTCATTGCAGGTAAACATCTGCTTGCATTTTGCCAACAGAGTTCACATTTTCAGCTGTTTTGAATCATTTGCTGTTGGCATAGCCTGGGCTACCCAAAGATAGCTTTTCCAAATGCTGGGGGACATTTTTTTTCTTTAGACTTGCTTCTGATTCTTTTCAGGTTGTGCAGGAGTAGCACAGTTTCAGGCAGACTGCATATCCTGGGATTTCCCATTGACTTTGCATTTTTCATTTATTTCAGTTCATCTTTGTTTCAGTTTTCCTCACTCCTGTTTTAAACAAGTCTCTCTTCATTGCTGTTCCCAGCAATATTTTCTAGATGCAAAGACTCTTTGCTCTCTCTCAGGTAAAGACCTTATCACAAGAGTTCCTGCTAGGAAGGCTGTCTGTATGTCTGTCATTTTGTTGTCTTGTAGCATATTTCTAGAAAATTTTTAAAATTAAATATACAGAAATAGGACAGAGAGGATGAGTTCACCATGTTCACTGAATGCAGTATGATGAAGTACACGGTGTTAATAAAAGAAGACATCCTTTATTTTCTGGGATTTGTAGATGTCCATAAATCCTATTTAGCAACATAGCCTTCAACTGGTTTGTAGAAAATCAGCATATGTTTTTTTGGCTGTCAGAAAAAGACCAGGAATTGTATCTTCTTGCATTGTAAATTTAATTTCCTTACTCTAGCCAGCGAGTGCTTGCAATACTTTTTGCAGTGTTTCTCCTCAATCGGTTAATCTACCTGAAACAACAAGTCTACCAATAGGGAAAAAATAATTAAAAAAATATATATATCAAAAACACAAAGCTTGGAAATCCTCATATTAATAAAAGACAGGAGGAAAAGAGAGTCTGTCAATTAATAAATAATAATTAGCTTAGGAGTGTTGGGCCTGGAAAATCCTAACCTGACTGCCTTGTGATGTTTGCAGGACAGAAATTTCAAAGGCCTCCTGTAAGTCAGAAGCAAATTGCAGCAACTGTGTTTTGCCATCTCCACTATTGGCTCTGGGGTACACACGTGTAGTTTGAAAGTAAGAAGACAAAAAACTATTGTTTCAAATAATTAAACCTTGAGGGTGTTTCTATTTCTATGCTCTTTAACCTCATCTGTCTGCACTGCAGTGTCTTCCTAATGTTTTATGTTCATGTGAGACTGCAGAACAGCATTATTTTGTTCTGCAATATGGAAGTTGTAGGCATTTCAGCAGGAATTTGATGCAAAACTCTGGGACTGCGTCAGATTTAAATGGCTTTGCTTCTAAAACAGTTACTGTGTGCCTTCAAACAAATATACAGTGTGATGCTATGATTCAAAATCCGCAAATCTGTTGAAAGAGGATACATTTCAAGCGTGTGGTGATAGTGCCTTAAGAACAGGTAAAAGTCTAACCAAGATATCACAGATTCCTAGGCATTGTTAAAGATCTTTCATTTGCTGCTACGCACAACTTCAATGTTTTTCTGCTTTGCCTTATTTAAGGCTTTCTTTTTTAAATACAATCAGTGCATCAAGCTCATAGTACATATGGCTTAAAACTGAAAATTGTATTTAGATACAAAATGTTATGCAAATGAATGAACTGCTAGAAACCAATAACGTTTTTGTGTGTAAACAACAAAAAACAACCTTTTTTCACTAACTCCTTTATTTCTTAACCAAACATTCAACTTGCTGTGGTAACATACTTCTTAATTTTTTTCCTGTTCGTGTGTACATCTAATAGGAAAAAAATACATGATTAAATCAACAAATGTCTAATCCATGTGGCAGTACTGCAGTGCTGTTGGTTACACAGAGTTTTCAGCCTTAACAATCCAAGGATTCTTTCTGTCTTTTTAGTGTGCTCTTATTGCTACCAGAAATGTCTATCCCAAACACTTAGACCCTTCTTTCTTGCTTATATTTATAGATGTCTGTACTCACAAATACATCCATTAGTACATACCAACTCCTTGTCTGTTCTGAGCTGTGGTCACGTTCTAGTTACTGTGACACAATCACATCTCCTAACTTGCTTATGGACACTCAACCAACTTTAAACAAAGAGGTTTGCACCCTCAGAAGAAGCAGTGGTACAAATATCTGGGGAATATCACAGCATCTTCTGTAATGAGCTGGGGAGAAAGCCCAGTGGGTTTGGAAACATTGCTTTTGAGGCTTCATCAGCAAATTAACCTGCTCATTATGGTGAGGTATACTGTACCTGGTCCTTCAAGGAAAAAAAAAATTAATTGCTTGTGAAATTCTTCTAATCTGTATATCGTACTCACTGCAATTGAAAGGAGTTCCATCTGACAGAGGAATTTAGGCCAGCCAGAATTTAAAATCACTGCAGATTCCAAGGCTGGATATTTTAATAAAAATGTTTAAATGAAATTTCCACATTAAACACTTTAAAAGTAAATTCACAGTAATATTTTTTATTAGCTATTGACTTCGAGAAGGAGAGCGATTTTTAAGAAACCTGAGTTTTGAAAAAGAAGTATAAATAAACAGTTATCCCCAAATTAATGCTTTGTTATTGGTGTTTTGTGGGTTTTGATTTTCTTGTAGCACCATCATTGTGTAAATTCAGAAAAATGCGGATTTTGCCCTAATAGGTACAGACCAAGAACATAAAAATATGGTTATTCATACTGTTCTACTCCCAGGCACCAGACTCCTGGCCAGGCTCAGGAGTCTTTCTGTGAGCCCTGCCGGCAGCTTGCTGCACATCCCTGCTGTGCTGTAGATTTTACTCAAAATTACTCAATAATAGGAACAATGCAAGTAATGAACATTGCAGCTTGTTGTGTCGCTCTTCTTTTTATCTGGGTTTCTCTCAGTCTGTCGACAGGCTCCGAGACTATCCCTTGGCCTGTCTAAAATACAATTAATTTTTAAAATATCACAGGGCTAGCTGAGCGAATCCTGAGCTCAGATTGGTAGGAAATTAATTATTAGTCACAAGGGGACAGCTTCTCTTCCTACTCTGCTACGTAGGTATGTGAGGAAAAAGGAACAAAGGAAAGATCACTGTTACCTTGAATTGATGGTTTAACTGATTGTGATCAATTCTGAAGTGCTTACTGCTTATGCGAGTGCTCTTTAGGGTGACTTCATTATCTGAACATATGTACTAGATTACAGCAAAAGGTTGTGCCTGAAATCAGTGTCAGGATCAAGTGTACACATATGAGAAGCTCAGTACATTAAGAAATAGATGTGAATAATTCCTGGACCTGAAGGAAAACATAAGATACTGCAGAAATAATAACTGCAGAGTGGTTGATATGTGTCAAGGTAACTGTAGGAATGAAGCTCGACTGTTGTGTGTCATAATCAGCATGCTATGTGTAAATGTAAAATATGTACTGTGTGCTCTTGTGCAGCCTTACCCACTTTCTCCATATAATTAAGGTATTTTTAACAAGTTTTGTTAGCAGCTCAGCTGGCCAGACCCAGCTGCCCCACACTGCCAGTCCGAAGGCCCCCAGCCTTTTCAATGGGGCAATGGGAATTGAGAGAGCTCACATCTTCAGTCCGTTCAGCTCCTTGCTTCCCTCCAGAGAGCCATTAAAAGTGTTGTCAGGTGAGGTGATGATGATAAATAATAATGGCAAACATACATTAGGAATTGGACCTAGAACTACCAAATTCAGTTTGTATAGACTAACAAATGGCCATTAGACATTAATGACCTATGTTTGATCCCACAAAACCACTTCCATTTTGAGATGCCAAGGATAATAAATAAGACTGCAGAAGGCTTCTGAAAGTCAGTAAGATTGTACTTCATTATATCAATAAGGAGGGCAATGTTTAGGCTTCAAAAAAATACCACGCTGTGTTAGACATCTAGTTAAAGTTTGCTTTCTACACAAGAAGACATTTAGTGTCTCAGGTGCCTGGGCTTAATAAATCCAGAATATCTGGTGCTGGTGCAGGTGGTGAGTATCTGGGGCCAACCTTACCAAGCTGCTGCACTTGGGCTCTTCTTAGTATGCAGTGAAGCATGTTGTGTAAAGCCAATGGGCTTTACCTGTGAACATGGGTGTTGTATCCTATCCATTTCAGGGACAAAAGAGTGAATTTGTCCCAAAAACAAACACATGATTTCTGCTTAATTTCCATAGCCAAGTGAGTTTGGAGAGCAATTTCATGCTGTGCATGAAAAATACAGTTTGCAAAACCAGCATGTATGATCAAATGCATAGGCTTGCAAAGAGATCATGCTTGTGAGCTGAAACTTACCATACAAATAAAGGGTGATCACATGCCTCATTCCTTGTCTAGCATTTAAATACAAGAAAATATACAAGATAGTAAAATAGAGAAAACAGAATGTATTTTTCTTTACAAGCACAGAGGGCACGGTGTCCTGTCCTAACTATGCTGGACACATACAACCCATCCATGTGAGTCTGAACACCTGAAGATGTTCTGCATGTGGAAGGCAGAAAACCAAACACTGAGGGACTTTAGCAGCAGAATATTGAGCACAGTCCTTGCCACAGTCCATAGTGGATGATGTTGCCTGTGCTTTTCTTACTTCCCCATTGTTTCTCATTGCATCGCCGAGCTTTTGGAACGTACCTAAATGTTTACATGTATGTGTATGCAGTGTGTCATATGTGAAGGATTTGTTCTTGAAGGCACTTGAGAGACTTTAGGTGCTGAAAGAAAACATGACTTACTGCATGCTTTATTTTGAATGCAGCAACAAAATGGGAATTATTTCATATTGGTCAGGTGAGGCACACCACACTTAGAATGGCACAAGCCTTTCTCACAGAGGCTCACCATTGCAGAACCATAACCCTTCTGTGGGACCATCTGCATTCCTGATGGTCAGTGGCCCCGAAGAACGTAAATTATTATCAGATGCATCTCTTTTTAGCTTTTTATATGACCAGTTGTTACAGAGGAGATTTCTAACCGACAAACAGTACGTGTTTAATAAAGCACATTTTAGTCTTTTCCCTATTTACCCTATTTAAAAACCAGAAGATAAATGAACAATTTGTTAATTCAAAAAACTGCTTATAACGTGAACATTTAAACAACTATATAACTGCGAGCATACCATTAAAAGAAGTTCAACAATTTAAAAACAATTACAAATCACTTAAAATAGTCATCTAATGTATTCTTAAAGGCAAATACAGATTGTATATTTTTCAAATGGATGGAAAAACTATTCCAACCACTTGGTGTCTGAGAAGGAAATGACTGATTGCTTTTCTGGTATTAAACTAGGGGACTGCAAACATTAAAAAAATCACTAGACCTTGAATTATATCAAAATATAATTGGAATAAAATAATTCAGGAGATAATTCAGTCTTGCTACTAATGTCGTTTACACAGATAGCAAAGCTAATATTTTTTCCTTTGTTGTAGACTTAGCCAGGTTAACTCTGTGGGTGCCAGTCTGACCCTCTGCACTACGGGTGGTTTGTAATTACAGGTCAGCTTCTGGTTGGAATTTTTTCCCCATAACATATACTGCATTCCTGTAAGTCTGTGCTGTGACATTCAGAAGAATAATGTCTATCCTACAACACTCAGAAGGAAACATTCTAACATTCTGAGGGATTTAAAAGTCCGTATAAACACATGGTATGAGTTTCCAAAGCACCAAAGAAAGTGTAGTTGCTAAAATGCCTTTGAAAACCTAGTATTTATTAATTGGAGTAATTATGAATTATTCCTTTAAGGTAATGGAGGTGTTTTACAGAGAAATTCTGAAGCAAATAAGGGTGACAGTTATCCCTGCAGATTATATATTATTCTGGATACACACTTTACTTTGTGAGCACTGTTTCTATATTCTGCTTTCTATATCTAAGCTTTGCCATGATCAAATCTGATTAATATCTGGTCCGGTAATAGAAAAAACTGAAGCAAGCTTAGAAAGCAAAAATAACTACCAACCTTTTCAAATGTGTCTCATCATTCAGTCTTTATGCTGATTTGACCTGGGAAGGCTTAAGTTTCAGAGTGTGCTAAGCTATGTGCAAAACTGCTCTTGGAAATTCACATCCCTTCAAGGAGCTCCATGTCAGGAGCATGAAGTGTGGTGGCTAGTTGCTTTTGAAAGCTGGCTAGCACATAAAGAACTTCCAGTCAGCAATTTTCCATGCCTGAAATGTAAGCAGATGAATAGAAGTTGCTGTAAGCCTGAAATATTTACTCACCCTGGTCCACGCTGACGTCACCTAGAGATCAGTGAAGGCATGTCGATGGAGATGAGATAGCCTCATAGGAGGCTAAGGTTTGAAACCAACGCGTATGCCAGCACACATTTAGGCCCAAACCCTGCCAACAGTATGCTGTTCTCACTCAGATAATAACTAGTGTTGGTTACTGTGGTGTCTGCTGCATGATTTGTTCTTCTGTTACCGGTTGTAGATGGGACTCAAGGTCTGCTGTTATCGCAGTGAAACTTGCAATATTCAGAAGCAGGAGAAGCACTGTGCTTCCAACTTTTTTTCACTTCAAGGAAGGTTCCAAGAAAAGTTTGAAGGTGGAAAGCCATGCAAGCTAAGGTGCAGCTTACAGACAGGAGCTTAGAGCTGTGCAGCCAAGCCATCAGTAGTTGAACAGAGGCAGTTTGTGGCAGTTCAGTACGCAGCATATAGATATTGCACCTTCTAGCCCACAGCACTCTAAATAACAGAGCTGTTGTTTTCTTGAGCCCGTCTCATGACAGCAGCCACAAAGGACACCATGAACTGGCACACCAAGTTGTCATTTTGCCTTTGTGTGAGAAAGAGAAGGGCTTTGGGGACTCTAGGAATTCAGTCAGAAGCAGAAACCCTTTTCCTATATGGGGGACGTGTTGTGGATAAGTGGTACTTGTCTGTCTGGCACAGTATTTAGTGGCTCCCATTAAGTTTGGTGGTACCATGCATTTTTTTTGCCCCTTAAAGCACGTGCCATGACTTTGAGCGTTTGTCTACAGCAACCTCAATTTACTTGTGATTTTGGCCATTTCAAGCTCCCCAGCAAAATTCTTTCTTAAATACTCCTGTAATGTGGAGAAAGTCTTGGTAACATAAAGCCATTAAGGCTCCCATATCAGAAGGCAAAGAACAACCTGTTATTTATTTGCCATTTTTTAAAGGGGCCCCCGTGAAGAGGTGAAGCTGTAGTGAATTAAAACCTGAATTTTGCATATTTAGCCCTGAAAAAAAAAAAAAAAAAAAAAAAAAGAGTTCCTGCAAAGAAGAGAGATAAATGAGGTGTCTTCTGCAGTGTCCCTGTGAGTAAGGTTGCACTAACTCTGTTCTCTCAAGAAGAGATGATGTGGTCACGGGATGGAAAAAGGAATGTCAGCTCCAAAATCCAACACCCTGCGTATCTGAAAGCATACCTCCATGTTTAAATGGAGCATTGTTTATTCAAAATTAGGATTAAAAAACAGCCCAGCTGACATTTGGAAGGAGTTTTTCTTGGCTTGTTTAGACATCGTGTTCGCTCCTTGTAGATTAGTGGTACAGAGCATGCTTAAACTGGCTAATTAATTTCAAAAGCAGCGTAAAATTGGCTAGCAGGTAATTTAATCTAAAAATAATTACAACTATTGAAATTATTGCATTTTTGTTTAATTAATATTAGTTAACATTGTAATTTTCAAAGTCTAAATTATGCTGATTAAAGATTTCTCTCATAAATAACAATAAAATTAATTACAAATTAATTAAATTTGCTAAAAGATTCTCGTAATGGACTTCCAGCTATTCTTGATTTTTGCAATAAATAAACAGAAGTATTATTAAGTGGTGTATCTTCCTGGGGGAGATATTTAAACATGATATGCATATATTGCAAATGGAGAGATTTCCCATGAAAATAGACATGCTTAGCAGCAAAAGGCTTTTTTTTTTTCCTTCTAGAAAAAAGGAAAAAAAAGAGCTCAAAAGCAGTGTTTTGATTTTAGTGTTTGACAAAGCAAAATGATTTCCATTCTGTTCCATCTGAGATTCCAGGATGATTTGTTGATGTGTGGCACTTGTGCATGATTCCAGTTGCTGTATCTCAACATGGTAAGGGTCATTTTAGTAAAAGAGGGCACTTCTCTACTGTTAGCTAAAATAAAATCGCATTTTTTTTATGGAAGTGATAGGATATGCATGACATTTCTTGTGTTTTGAGGAGTGATCCCCACGTTTTCCAAACCACGTGGTTGTTGTAGCAGTTAGGAGAGCACTTTCCACCAGCTCTAGGTTTTGTTAGAACAGAAATGGTGGACCAGGTTTGAGAATCTGCATACTTCCATTCCATTAAGAATTTAGCAGGCTTGGAGGTCTCTCTTTTTGACTTGGCTAGAGATAAAAGTGTAACCTTTAATTACAAAAGTGCGCAGCTCTGGTACATTTTTGCATCTTAAGGACTTTTAAAAGGAATGTGATTACTGTCAACTCAGTGCTATAGGAGGAGTTAAAAAAAAAAAAACAAACAACTCCTGACAGGGTTGAACAACTAGCCACAGCTGAAGAAAACAGGACTTCCATCTGGTGGAATTTCTCATTTTGATAGCTGCTTCCATCTCAAATCACATAAAAGTGATCAATCTTCAGCACATTTAAGAGTGAACATCTACAAATTAAATACTTACAAATAAGTTATTGTTAAGAACCCAGCAGTCTGTTTTCAGAAACAAACTGGCTCACTTGGAGGTCAGCTTCCAAGAGGCACTTCAACGTTGGACTCAGTTACGTGTCATTTAGTGTGGAATTGTTTAAAAAAAGTTACTTTGAAGTAGTTAACTGAATGAGAATATTTCATTTGTTGCCTTTCTGGCCCCAAACAGTAGTTAGAACATTGAAAATCCCTTGAGTTTTGTAGAAATTTTTTTAATATTTATTTAATTTTGGATAGATTTCCAATGAGTTGGAAATCCCTATTGCTAGCTTCCCACTGAAGTTAGTGATGGGGTCATTGCAACGTGGGCTAGCTTAAGTTTCATTTGCAGAGTTTCCTTAACTGGACTTGATTGTATGGCCTGGGCACTCTCAAGAACACACTTAGGAAATGAAATTTAAAACAAAGTGTTGTCTGTTTAATTTTGATTATGGTCTCCATTTTATCTAAAATACGCTTTTAATTGTACCATTTCTGGGGAGCTAATGAGGGAAAAAACTTGTGTCTGAAAAATTGAATCACAGCTGTAGTAGTAGATAAGGCTGACATTCAGTTCTTAGAAAGAAGCAATCAATGTTGAATGTATCAGGTGAGTTCATTTCTCTTGCTCTGCTTTAATAGCTTATAAAGAAGATTGATTAAGTTCTTGTCTGATAGATCAATAATGGAATGAAACTGAGCTTTCCCTCCTTCAAGCACGAGTTTGTCATATGCTGGGGAATGTTGAAACTGAAGAGAAACAGCTATAACTTGAAAAAAATTCCAAACCTGGAATTCTAATGAGCTCCTTCATATCCTATTGCTTACACAGCAAATAAAACAAAAGCTGTGTGATTCATGTGGTGTGACCACCTATCTTGGATTTTTTTCCATACCACTTGGTTAAGTTTTTCATGTCTTTGCGCCTTGTATGGTGATTTAGACTGGTGCAAGGTATGTACAATTTCATAGTTTCAGAAAATGATGACTCTTGAGTTTGTATCTGTGATGGTGCAAGCTTAAAGAGAGCCAGCCTGTCAGGTTTCAACCAAGCATAATATTGGATGCTCTTTCTGGTCTTTGGAAGCTGTAGAAAATATGAACTTGGGGGGGGTGTATGTTTCAGAGCAGATTTCTAATGTCCTAACTTACTTAGTGTGGGAACAACAAGAAAACATCCCATGTGTGTTACTGGTCAAACCAGTGCCTTCATGCCAATATTTGAACCAGACCGTTTTTTGTTTTGTTTTGTTTTCTTTGCAGTTTTCTTTTTCTTATTGCAGTTTTTAATTCCTTCTTGCAGTGTGTTCTAATGTTCCAAAGAAACAAAATTTGTGTAATATAGAACAATATAAGGATGTAGGTAGGCAGGAACTGTTAACTGTAGCATCTGCGACACAGTGGAAGCGTACAGAAGGAGAGTAACAGGTATTTTATTTCCACATACAAGCATTTAAATATCATACCGTTCATGGTGCCCCACGTTCTTTGTTTACTTTTTTCGCTGCCTTTTATGATACTGCCAGACACCTAAAAAGATTCTGGAGGTCCAGAGATGTGAGCTGTCTTTACAAAGGAGACATTTTTCTTTAGCACAGTGTAAGTGAAAGAGAGTTTCAGCATTTATCTCATTTAAATAACACAGAAGCCCAGGTATTGCTTGTGTATGATAAAAGATAGTCAACACGTACTGTGGAGGCATTCAGGATGCTAATTATTTGTAGACAGTGCTAACTCTACAATGTTACAGGAGTAGCTGCACGGTTCTCTTGTTTACATATGTATATGTACTCGTTCTCTTTCAAGCACAGATATTTTAAAAACTTTGTACTCAATACAAACTCTAGAGATGAATGCTGACAGAAGCATTGCGTTGCTTGTAGATTCCTGATGCAGTTACTAGAGTATGTGTGCAGCTTGAATCTTACTGATTTATTATTGATTTTTGTTAATAGTAAAATTTGTTGATACAATGTGACAGACTGCTTGTATCAGCTATTTCAATTAGGTCTCTAAAGAACTGATTGTATAGACTGTCAACTTCTGCCTTTTCAAATTAACTTTCACACCCGATGTCTTGAGCGTTCATCTGCATCACATAACTTTGGCCCAGGCTTTTCCCAGCCTTACAGTGATGTGCAAACATGGAAAGAGAAAAACACAGTGAGTCCTGGCAGAAATGGGGCATAACCAGAGGGTCTGCTTGGCCCGGCCCACTTCATCCATTGCATTTCTCAACTTACAGTTTTCTTTAACGGCAGCAAGAAGAGGGCCGGTAACTGGTACAACTTTGTTTTGAATGGTTTGGACTGGGAATCCCACAAAAGTATCATGTATTGGGTACTACCTTTCATTAAACCCTTCATATTTGCAATATGTTCATGCTTGATATGCTTGGAAAACGTTACGCAGTACTTAAAAACTCAGGTATTTGTAAATGACTTTCTAACTCTAATAGAATTACTGGCAGTTGCTTTTTCCTAAACTTGTATTGCAAAACAAATGCATCTACCTGCATTACAGACAACTAACTTCATGTTCTGTTGTTCAGGTATTTAATATGAAGAAGAGGACTGTTTACATGATTATACGTGCTTTGGTTGAATGTTGTTTTTAAAGTCAAAACTGCTTTTAGATGAACTTAGTATATATTTAATGTTCCAAAAGTGATGCCCGACTGAGGATCTTTAGAGAAGCTTATTCTTACAGATATTTTGCATAACCAAGAAGAGATGCAGCTGTCAGAAGGATCATTAGGAGAATAAGAACAAGGGTGATCATATTTGATCTGTAGGTTTTCTGTCATGGATTTGAATTTATATGTGACTGGATTCTTAAAAAGATGGTAAAGACAATTGGTAAAATCCATTCTGTCATAATCATGAGAAAAAACCACTGTGCCTTACACGCTTCCAAACCAGAATATACCAATGCATACTGTATTACTTTCATTATCATAGCTTGCTCTTGTTGGAAGTTGCTTTTTTTTTGTTTGTTTCCTGAGGGAAAATCAAATTAGGCTTTGTATTTCAACCAAGTATTTGAATACAGTAAGAATAACACCTGTTTCACAGAAATGCAATTTTCAAAGTTATTTGCATTTTCACCAATCAAACTTGGTTTTGGGGGGGGGGAAGACACTTAATTGTATTTTTCATCTTCTGTGCTGCATAAAAACATGAAGAAAATCTCTCTGTAGGGCAGCATGTGGTGTGAGACTCTCAAGGCTATGGTTTTTCTGCTTTGAAGTGATGGAGATGCGACTAAACTGTGACATGGGTGCATTGGACCTGACTTACTCTACTCCCAACAGGAGCCCTTAACAGAAACCTATAGTTTGCCAGCTTCTCTCTGTCAGAGACTTTTAGCCTCCTCGTCATGATAAACTAAGTTGAAACACTTCAAAATGTGTTTTCAATTGGGTGAGACCTTCTTTGCGTTGTTGGAAGCACAAGGTGTACTCACAACTGCTGCTGGCAATCCTTGAATTTTCAGCAAGGATAGAGATGTGCCTTCCTCCCTCTTCATGGGCATGAAATCACGTGTGAGGAATTATCACATTAAGGTTGACTAAAGGCACAGCTGTATCATGCTTTCAAGTTTGCAGGGTGGTCTCCAAAATCTGCAGCTCTTTCAAGGTATAGACATGGAATCAATGTTTTCTGTTTATTTCAGGGAACCAAACCCCTAATGTTTTTTGTTTGTTTGTTTTAAATTTGTTTTGTTGGTTGGTTGACATATCTGTTTTGTTTTATTCTCAAAAATGACTTTATTGATATTCGTCATCACTCATATGCATATCTGTGATTTATTTATTTACTTATTTTGTTTCTTCTAAGCTTCTTGGCTCTCTCCTTTCTAAGGGTTCTGGGAGTAAGCTAAGAGTCCATGCACTGCTTCCTCTCTATAGAGGAAAAGCTGTGATAGAGATGTTACCCCCCGTTCCTCAGAATTCCACACTACTGCAGACACTGAGAAGGGCATGAAATCTGAGGGGACAGATGGTATTTGTTTTCTGTACAACTACTAATTTCCCAGAGCACCTTTCAAGAACAGAAGCCCTTCTTCAGACATGTAGCACTGACCTGAAGAACCATTTCCTAGTTCCCACCACAAAGGGTAGCTTGCTTCTGTGGATGGATGGTCAGTTCTTTCTTTACCTGTTTTTCCAATAGTTTTTCATCAAAACATCAATGCAACTCTCCCAGTGCAGAGGCAACCCAGGTGTGTGAACACTGGGCTCTTACAAATTGGACGAGATGTATATTTGGTACTTTTTGTATCATTTGAAAAAAAAAATAATATATATATATCTTTGCTAAAAATCAAGGAAACAGTCCTGAAGGTCCTAAACAGAACCTGATTGTTAAAATGGTGTCTGAATGTTTTAGCATTGGCTGCGCTGTGACTGCAGGTGTTTCTTACAAATCAGCAGATGAGGAACAATTACTATCTAATAAAGTGTCTCAGAGACAGGGTGATCGCTTTAAGTGATGTGGCTTAACTTCAGAATAATTCAAATTTCTGTGAAGATCATCAAAGCGCTCTTAATCTATCATTGATTATTTTACTGTTAATTAAAAATTGAAAGGTCAGATCGAAATGGATCTTTAAAAAAGAATTCAAGGATTTGTTTTAATTTCAACCACTTTTTTTCTTCCAAATTACTTCTGCCTTCTTTCTATGAACCTTAGTTATGATTAGATTTAGTGTAAAGCTTTTAAAAGTAAATTAATTTATTATATAACTGAGAATAGTTTGTTTGGGGTTGACTATCTAAATGGGGCTGACTGCTAGCAAAATTTGTGGTTCTTCCCAATAATGTTGCCCTGTGAATGCCTCTTAACTTGTGTCTTTTGGCTGGAGCTGTGGGGCTGTGTTCTTAACCTCCGCAATGCTTTGAATTTGGGGTGTTTTTTTTGTTGGAGAGACAATGAATAGCTTTTTTTTTTTTTTCTTTCCTCCATTCTCATTGGAATCATTTGCATAGCCATCTCGAAGTTCAGACTAAGAGGAGCCTCTGGCATGCTAATAGATCAGTTGAGTCAGCAGCCTGCAGTTTTCTTGCACAACTAATTGAAATTAGTCATCAGCCAGCTCTTACCTATGATGAAGGTCACTGGGTTGCAGCCTGGGAGATGGGTCAGGGTTTCATCCTCTAGTAGCTCTTGTGAAGCTGTGTGTACCTCAGCACGCCCTCAGGGCTCTATTACTTGTGCACAGAAGCCTAACTTGCCTGTGGGCACAATTGTTTCTGCAGAACCACGGTTCCATTGGCCACTCTTTTGGTGTCTGCAGGAAACCTCCTTCTCTAAGGGGAGGCTGCAGTCTTGATGAAAATGCTTTTGCAGACCCTGAGTATCAGTACTGAATGCTGAAGCTGGGTGCACGCATGACCTCAGAGACCCATTGCCCAGAGACAGAAGGCTGCTGCAGTGTGTAGTGTGCTGTGAAGCCCAGAATTGGCCCCTTCCCGAGGTCCTGGAACTACAGATTGGTGCCTGTGCAAACATCTTCCTTTGCAGCTCTTCCCTTCTGCTGCCAGACCCAGGCCTTGTTGACACCGCCTCTCAGAGCATTAATGAAAGACCAAAAAAGCAATGCCGCAGAAGTATAACACAGTCCTGCCTCGGGTACAGTGAATAATAACTGTGTGTTTAATTTTGGAGTTGGGTATTTGTAGAGAAATCAGATTGCTATGAGGAGAGCTAGCATGGTGAGCCACGTCCCCGTGGTGTCAGCAAACAACAAGAAGACAATGATAATAACAATGTTCAGCTAAGCTTTGCAAATCACAGAGTCTTCCGTGGTACCAAACATCATTTTATCTTATTACTGAGAAAAGAAACCTGTAAGAACTGTTAATTGTGTACATGAAAAAAAAAAAATAAATAAATAAAACGCCCCACCTGCTAAAATCTGAGCTGAAAGGGAAAGTCAAACATTAGAAAAGCAGCTTTGGGCTAATGTAGGTTTCCATTTAAATGCATCCCCTGGTTAGGCTAAGCTGTACAACATCAGACATTGGCTACAATCTCAGCTTTTAATGAAAGGACACCTTGGCCAGCATTGAGATGTGACGAGGCAGCTGAGCAATGAGCAGTATTAAGGGATGTCTGTAACCTGTGAATGGCTTCCTGAGATGTATGTACATTTGACTTCATGTGCTGTAAGTAATTCCACTGACTTCACTGAGTGCTCATTTCTGTAAAGTTCAGCCTATATGGAAGTCTTGATGTTCCCGGTGCATCAAATGCTTGCTTTTAATAGTTCCTTTGAAATTTAATAGAGGTATACTTTGAACTTCATGGTTATAATTCCCTGTGTTTAGCTTGTGCAACCCCATGGATGCTAAAAATGATGGCCTGAGGCTTACTGGAGTGAAGGCAAAATGCTGAGAACAGGACAAGAAACATTCCCTTTTTTCCTGGAAAAAGTGGGCTTACTCCTTTCCACTAAATGCTGTAAGAGACTTTTCTCAACTACTCTATGACTTGGTCCCTGCTCTGCTGCCTTTTACTGAACTCCTTTTGGCTTTAATTGGAGAAAGATTGGGCTTATTGTGTTAGTTTTTTTGTTTTTGTTTTTGTTTTTTTTTTTGATGTTTCAAGGCAAAAAGTGACTTATTAGTATAATTTTTAAAGTTCAACCTTCTCTTTAAAGTAAATTATGCATTCCTTTACTTACAGTCTGATTCTATACTCTTTCCATAACCAAAACACCTTCTGAAATCACTTGAAGACTTGATGGTGTGACCCCTGCAGCCAGGCTTGAGTTGCAATGCCTAGTGCTTTGGGTGGATCATGATGAATTTGACTTGTGTGTGGTCTTCCTGGAAATCGAAGTGAAGCACTTACTAGTTCAGTGTTGTGCTTACCATGTGGGATATGTCATAACTATTCCTGAACTTCTGTCTGAGGCTGCTTCATGTATTAAACAACAGGAAACTCGAAAGTGTGCATTACATTAAGATAACATTCTTTCAGGGTCACTGAAGGCATCTGGCTGTGCCTAGTATCTCAGGCTGCATTTGAGACATTTATCTCATCATAACATGTCTGTTTGTTTTGCTACCTCGTCATAAGGTGGCATTTAAGAATTGTCTTTTCCTATTAGCTGATGAGGTCATCTCACTGTATATGTAGCTGGCTGGGTTTGAAAAATAGGTAGTCCCTCTGCAGCTGTGAAAGGCTGAGCTGCAGTGGGGAAACACAAGGCCATTTTGGAGGCTGGGCTGCAAGAGGCCTGCTTCTGAAGGGGCTTCCTGGGGGAAATGGTAGAACAGGGGTCCCCAGGATGCTTGGATGAGATCTGCTCAGTATCAGTCCTTCTGTCTCGGCTGTGTGCCAGTCTTGATGTCATCAGCAGCAGGGTAAACGATAATCTCTCTCTCGTGTCACTGAGGTATTATTCCCTTGATCAAAGCCTCATTATTTGGACTTATTCAGACAGTTAATTCTAGGAGAGCCCCATGGCCTGTTAATTTTTTTTTTTTTTTTTCTGCTTCAAACAGCCACAGTTAATAGAAAGAGGAATGAGTCAAGAGTACAAATGGAAAAGTGATGCTGTCTTGGGTCCCTGTCATGGACTTCCCAACTCCGTTTTAGGGTCATGGAGAAGAGTACGGCGAGAGTCAAACTTGTCTTCTTCTTACTGTACTGAAAATCCTTAAAATATAGGAAAGTGAAGCGCCAGTATTTTAGAAAAAGAGGAGTAGCATATGGACCATATTGCACAGAAGAACATAATCAGGCTTTGGAAAACAAAAAGTACAAGAAATCACAAGGAGAGCTGAGACAGTTTTGTTCTAATTGGTCAAGAGCTAATTTCTGTTTTCGGATAAGACATTAATACAGATGGTTTTCACTCCAAGGTGTTGTGGTTAACAGTCTCAGCAAAGAGTCATAGTTGACGTGTTAATTCGGGGAGGCTGAAGTTCCCTTTCTTCCTTGGGGATGGTTCTGGCTGATGCTGTGTGAGGGACACTAGCACAGGAGTGTCACTGCGTTTTCTAGGAGGGAGATTATAGTGGACATCTGGTCAGGAGAGGAAGGATGCTGTAAGGGATGAGAACATTTGTCTGGTTAGAAGAAAGTAAGGTTCCAGGGAGGCCATGGAGGCACTGAGATCTTTGGGCACTGAGATGTGCTGCTGAGTGCTGGGGGTTCAGACCTGAGTGACATGGGCAGAGCAAGAGGATGCAAGTGCGATCTTTTCCTTTTAAAAAGACAAGATTCAAAGTGGCTTTGTGAATTCATAGTGATCTGTCACAGAAAGCGGTGATTTCATGTGAGAATTCTCTGTTTAGTGAAATGGGATAGTTTTTTGGAAAGCTTTAAAATAGGCTACATTAGAGTTTAGAGCCTTTTAAGATCCTCTCATCCCTGTTTTTGAGATGCATACAGTAGTCATTTTATTCCTGAAGCCTGCACATTTTAGCAGCACTAGCTTTTAATTCATTATACAGCAGCATGGAGCTGTTGAGAGAGACGTAGCAGCTTGATTCATTTGAAATCGTAGGACAAATAGGCTTTAAAAAGCAAATGCATTCATTCTGACACTAATTATGTGTCTTTCCCACATGTCGTAGTATCTTGTGTCACAAATTGCTCTCATTTGCTGCTCAGTGCAAAATGTCTGAGAGACGATGAGTGCAAAACGATATGCTTTAACCAGGTGTGGGATAGATCTCAGAATCATGAGGAGTCCGGGAGCCAAACAAAACAAGAAACTTCAGAGGAAAGGATTTAAGAGGTACCAGTGGGTATTAACTCCTGCTGGAATTTAGGTACTATTGCAACTTTGCAGTGTGCAAAATATGTAAGGGGCTGAGGGTTTCACTAGCATCTTTTAAGAATACATAGATTAATGGGTTGTTTGTTGTTTTTTTTTGTTTTTTTTTTTACAAACTGTAGCAATGAATGAAAACATGCTTTTTCATCTATGCAGATACAAAGGTTTTAGGTACGTAAGTGAATTACAGAAGCGCTGTGTTACTGAGCCACTGCTTGTTGCTAGATAATGGACCAGACTGGTATTGCTCTTCCCTAACTAATCCTGTAATAGTGTCACAGGTTATTTGGTGCCAACTGGTGCTGCTGTTCTCCTCAGGAAAGAGCAGTCATTGCAGCTCTGAGTGAAGCCGACAGAAATTGGAAGTTAACAACAACAACAAAAAAAACCAAACACAAAAAACAATGAACAAGAGCAAAGAGAAATCATTAAAATCAATGATGGCTTGTTTTTCATTTTAAATAAACTGCATCCACAATTCCTGCATTAGGCAGAAGCATCCTCATTATGTCAAAGAGTTGCAAGCAGCAAATGTCTTTTCACCTGTGCTGCCGGATTCCAGCCTGGCATGCTTTACACGTAACGCAGTTTGACAGTTCATTTGAAATAAATGTGCCGATAACCCTTAAAAGTGGTAATAAAATACTCTTTGCTCTACTGTACAGATGATTAATACCACTAAAGTAATTAAATTCCATTAGGCTGGGGTTCACATACCCAAGGAATTGGTGCCAGGATTTAGCAGAGCTCTAGCGAGGACAAAAGACTAATGCCTTTTAAAGCCATGTTTCACAAGTAAAATCCCAGGAAAGTCTATATTAACTTAGGACATCTGCTTGTTGTGATTGTTTGAGCTATTGATGCATTGGATCATTAGCAGGGTAGTGTGAACTACTGTTTTCCTGTTGACAAGGATCTCTCACCAGGAGTTGCTGGCTTTCTGCAAAGGAAGGAAAGCAAAACAGGGCAGCCAAGCTGGGGCTTGTGCATGGGCTTTGACTTACAGAATTATTGCTAACTGTATAGTCTCTGATGGTAGGAAACAGCATTTTGCCCCCAGCCATTTTTCCCAAGATCAGAGCCAAAGTAACTCTGTCTCCTGCTGTTTTGTAGCTGTAGATTCTTAAAGACTGGCATTATTGTAGTCGATGAACAGTTTGCCCCCTTTCAGATGGCTGCAGTAATGACCCACAGGGGAGGCAGTGGTTAGGCAGTGCTGACAATGTGACCAGGTGCTGCAACATAAGCATTTCATTAAATATTGAAGCAATGGTTTTCAGTTACAGTGGCAAAAAGGAAATTTGGTTTATGTCCAAATATGTGGCTATTTTTTTTCTTTTTTCAACCTCTTCTGATCACATTATTTTTTGCATGACCTTTCTCCTGCTAATTAGCTGCCGCCTTGAAAAGCATTGTGGGTAATATATCCAAGGTAATTCAGCATTCCACTTTACACACTGGTAATCGTTCTTAATGTACGAATGATTTATTTACTGAATATTTTTTTTCCTGATCTTAAAATATGCAAACCAAAAAAACCCTATCTTTATTAACGCCATACTTCAGATCTACCACAAATGAAAGGAATTTGGCGTTCGGTTTGAAAGCGAGAACAACAAAAAAAAAAGCCAAAATTCATGCTGCAGCCCACATCGTTTCAATGCAAGAGGCTGTAACCACGCAGGAAGGGGCAAGAGTAGTGAGTGCTGTCAGCAGGAGCAAGAGAGGTGTCAGGGCTCACTCCTGCCTCAGATACCTGGGCGCTTTGCCTGGTGGTTGTTGTAAAATCAGTTATTCCATCAGAGCATAATAGGTGATGTTACAAAGATGTATGGTGCCTGCTGGTACATATGGTCATAGATCTGAGCGTGGGCTCAAACATCACTTTGGATTAAAATAATAATAATAATAATAATAAAAAAAAAAAACGAGCAAAAATTCAGCAGTCAGGCCATAGCCACCTTTGGACTGCTGGAGCGCACGTGAAAACAGAAATTATCAGACAGAACAGGATCAGAAAAGCACGTGCATTCTCCCAGGGATTTCTGTGGTACCTCATGGTTTAAAAAAGAAAAAAAAAAAAAAAAAAAAAAAGGAAAATAGTGCTGAGGGTTTGGAGGGCTTTTGCTTTTTGTTCAGGTAATCATTCTCTCAACTTTTCAACAAAATACTGTTTTCTTCGTACTAAGACAGTAGTAAGAATCGTACAGCCATGCTGTAGCATTACGTACAAAATTGCACATTTTCTGAACAAAATTTAGTGCTTTTCATTATGTTTCCTTTGTATTGTATTTCTCCTGCATTTTTGATTCTTAGTCATAGAATTATACTTAAATCACTTAAAAGCACGGTAGCTTGTTTTAATAGATCCCATGCCCTTTTCTGTTCTTCGCCCTGTACCAAGTACATCTCAGTGCAGTACAAACTGTTTCTAAAAATGTGACCTTGTATGCCAAAGCTTTTCTTCATTGCATGAAAATTGTTTGCCAAGATGCAGGTGCACAAACGTGCAGAAAAATATTTAGGAACAAATCATATTGCTGTACTACGACTTTATGTTACATCTGCACTGTTACAGATTTGACCAGTCCTGTTCGGACTAGAATTGCATGTGCTCTAATTTCAATACTTATTATGCTGAGATAATATTTTTTTCTCTTTGTAAGTGTTTAAATGATTAAAAAAAAAAAAATCATAGCCCTTTTTCTTTCTCCTTTCCTTGAAAGGAGCTTTATTCTTTTATATTCTTCTTGTTAGGATTTTTTAGAGAGGTAAACTGCTGCTTAAAGAAAGGCAGAGAAATGAGAGAGACTGCAGTGTAGATATGTAATAAGAAAGGAACTGCCATATCAAGATTTTCTCAATCCATCAGTTCTTTCTTCATACTTTTTAGCTCGTGTTGGAATGCTGAAATCTCGGTATAGCCATAAGAAGGTAAGAAGGCAATTGGTTAGAACTTCAGGATTATGAAATGCACAAAGTAGCATCTTCCATGGCATTGGAGAAAGCAGATAAAGCTGGTAGTGTATTAAGATGTTTACAGTGTAAGCATAACAATATTATGCTTGTGAAATTGCTATGATTATGTATGTTAAAATATGCCCTTTTGAGAACTGGCCTAGTTCTTAACTTAGAAAAGCAAGCTAAAATTGGTGAAGTGTCAACAGTCAAATCAATGCTTATTTCTGTGAGGGATCCTATCTAACTACAGGGATTTGAGAATTTCAGAGAAAACAGTGTTTGCAGGGCTGCATTGAAAGATGCAATGTCTGCAGATGAAGTATCCTCACAGTGAAAAACATGCGAGTTCTTGCAGCAAGCCTTCCGTGATAGCTGTAGAGGTATTATACACCTAAAGTTTAACAAAACCTCATGTCCACCCATTTTTTTGTAATTCAGCAGTTACCTTTATAGAACAACTTTCAGATGATACTCATATTTTGATTTCATATTATACTATTTTGTTGCACTATTTTAACTTTTGTATTATATTCCAATAGTCGCATTTCAAAATGTAGTTTATCCACCTGCTTTCCACCTCAAAATCCATTCTGAATTCTGCAAGATTAATTTCTTATGACAATTATAATGCAGCAAGCACTACGCTCTGATTCACTGCATCATAGCAATGTCACTTTTGAAAACCATTATGTGACTGAAAGGAATAACACCAGCAGCGATTCCTTCCCAAACTTTTAGGGTGCCTGTGATTTGCTCTCGTTTTTATCCTTCAAACAATTTCTGGGATGCAAAGACTCAATTACCTCTCTGTAGCCAGAGGATTTATTTTCCATTTCTTCATCATGGAAGAAATGTTCTAGTACATATGTGTGTATATAAATTAAAACATTTCACTTTTTTTTTTTTTTTTAATTTCCAAGGAAGAAAGAAAAATAAAAAGCCTTATATGTGAACTAGGTGTTCTTTGTAGTGTTCTTTGTAA
This sequence comes from Lagopus leucura, assembly GCF_019238085.1. Classification (NCBI taxonomy): domain Eukaryota; kingdom Metazoa; phylum Chordata; class Aves; order Galliformes; family Phasianidae; genus Lagopus; species Lagopus leucura. The sequence continues at coordinate 101,441,215 of NW_024962252.1, forward strand.
AGATATTGTTAGACTAGCAATGGGGGACTTGAGATATTGTTTGAGTATTGCAGAAATGCTCTTGGCTGATCTACTGAAAACTGCAGCAACTTCCTCATTGCAACAAACCATCATATCCACCCTACAGGCACAGAGCAGGGCGATCTGCTTTACTTGTTACCAATGGCTTTACTCTTGAGCCCTACTAACTCAAGCATTATTGTTAGATCAAGACAAGGATTTGAGTTGCTCTTTTCTATTAATCTGTATAAAATTTACTGGCCAGAAACGAGTTTCTCTTTTAGTGGCAGAGCTTTGTTATTTCTTTGTATTGTGGATCTTAAGTCGTTACAAGCCATTACCAAGGTATTTGTGCAGTAATGGATCAGCCACCCCCCCGTCCACCTGTGCAGGATTGTCTATCCTTTTAATATATTATTAGTGTCTCTGATTTTCAGAACGGAAGATTGTAGAGACTCTTTGTAGCTGTGTTGTCCATTAAAGGTGGGAAAAGCAAAAAACAGATGGCTTTTGAGGGGAACATTCTCCACAAAGAAAGATTTTTTTTCATACTGGATTTTGGAATCAAGAAGTCAAAAAGATAAAATTGAGGACTTTAAGATCCAGAATTATTTGTATAGCCCTTGAAGGGGGGCAAGAGGGAGGTGGTGGAAGCAGTGAAGACTAACAGTACCATAAAATGCCGAAGCCTCATCTTGGTTTTAACGTCTCACCTTGCATTCGTGTGCCTTTTTAGCTCTCCTGTAATAAACTTTCAACATTGATGAGTTATGGATGCAGAGAAACCAAGGGGCTGTTTTTTGTCTCAGGGTGCACGTTTGCCGCTTTGCCATTCTTTTACATTTTCATTCTTCATGCTGATGAGTCAGTACAGATTTATATTACCATGTTATTATGGATAGTATAGACTGAGTCTCCTTGAAAGTAATGGCATGTGATTGCTTACCCCATTACTTTCAATGGGACTAAGTCTATGTCATCCTTAGGGACTCTATCCCATTGAAAGTAATAGTCTGAGACTGCCCACGTCGTTACTGTGCTTTAAATTGGATTGAATTTATACTGATCTGTAGAGGCCTGCCACAAAAAGTCTCATTTTTAAGACATAAAGTTGATAAAAGTTTTTTGCCAGTGGTTGGAAAGTTTAACGGAGTGTTTGAAAGTGTGTTTATAATATTAAAAAGATTGTTTTATGATGTTCATAGTCCTTAGTGTTTGACCTTAACACAGTCAAAAGAACCCCTTCGGTAACACATTTAATGGAATATTTTTTTCTTCTTCTTTCCCTTTAATTGTTTATACATATTTCCCTTTTTTGACTTCTCAGAAGACTTCTGTTTTATGTTTTAATGACTTCTGTTTTCTATTCAATTGCACCGTGTTAGTGCTCAGTTATTTTCACGTATCTCTAAAATACTGCCATTAAAGTGCACGTAAATTATGGTGTATTGTTTTGAGGGAAATTACTCATTTGAACTTCTAATAACGAAAGCATATTTTACCTTCTTTGCTTCCTTTCTGAAGCAGCACTCCTTTACCTTGCTGCCCTAGAAGAATCTCTTTTTAGGAAGATAAAATCAGTTAATGCAACAATAAAGGCATACTCACGTTATGGCCTTCCCTCTCGTGCCAGCATGTCGGTTAGGTTTATTTAAAACAAGAGCTCCACTTCTCCCTTTACTAATGTTAGGCGCTAATGTACCCTTAGAAAATCAAAGTGCATTTTTTACATTTTTACACTGCCACGAAATGCAACCAGAGAAAACGAAATCCATTCCGGAGAGATTAATGTTACGATGATAATGCACAGGATGAAACAGAGAGCCTAAACCCAGGATTCTTCTTAAAGTCATGATCAGTCCTAAGGATGGGAAATGTTGGCTGATGAAATGAGCAAATTTAACATAAGAATCCAAAAAGTATGTGTGTGTGTCCTTCCCACGGAGGAACATACAGTGTAACAGAAATGGCACGTGCCATGTATCTCTTTCACTGTATATTCCACCCACTTGCTCTAAATGTTAGCTGTAGAATAAATACACAGTGTGCACGCTATTTAATCTATAATGCATCATACAACATCATAGGAGAAATGCACCTCACTTTTTAGGTAATCACCATGACATAATTTATTTCAAAAGAGATCACAGCGCCGCAGCTGTTACCGGTGATTTAGTAATTGAATGAGCAGCAGCATTTTATACATACTCATATTTATTAAAACCCTTCAGAAGCATTAGAACACGTTTCAGTCCTATGGAATGAATGAAAAACATGTCTTTAAAGGGGCAGTACAGACGTTGTTTTATGTTTATTGGAGATTGCAGTATGGTCAGATGTCATAGCCAGTCACAGCTCACTGTAACTCAAGCAAATAAAATGTGCATATTGGCTTCCACCCACAGCATTATATACTTTTTTTTTTATCATCATCATTACTGTAATGTTCCCATGTCATTTTATGTAATAATCTGAGCATGTATATGGCCATGGTTAATAGGCACATGCACATTTTTAATATGTGCTCCTGTGTTTGTATATCTCTTTATCTACTTATTTAGTGTTTATACATTATTAAGACTGCTGTAATATTTTTTTCCCCTCTATTTCTTCAGTAACATCTATATTTTTCAACTGTGGGAGAGGTTGGTTGTTTTATGTGCAGTACATATGGTAGGAATTGGTTCCCGCTGCGGATTATTTGCATGGTAGGAGGATAACTGACAGCTAATTGTTTTAAGAGGAGGGTTTCATTAAAATGTATACATTTTTATGGTAGGTGTGTTGCTCTAGTTGCTGTACAGATGCAAGAGACAGAAGTACAAAGTAATCTCCTTTATTAAACAATATTGATAAAGCTAAGAAATGAACACATCCACTATCATCAACTGCATCAACTGACTGAACAAAGCATGTTCTTTTTCCTAGAGAGCCCTCCTCCCCTTACATTTTTCTGCACATTGGATTTTAATATAATATTTTGTGTGTGGATGCAGCACATGCCAGGATCTGCCCAGCTGGCTGTAATGAATTGGATGCTGCTTTGTAAGCATTGTGGCAGAGAGGGATCTAAAGGAGGGATTTGAGAAAGGAGATTGTGGCCTAGCAGTCTGGGACTTGTCATAACTATCAAAGATCTCTAGGCTGCCAGTGATGCATTAACATGTGAGTAGATGGATGGGGATGAGACAGAGTTGTGAAATTCCATCAAAGAGAGGGCACAATGCTTCAGTGTCTGGTAATGATGCCAGGGAAGGTGCTGGAGTGATTCAAAGAAAGTCTTAATGAGTTCATAATGATGGATAAGGAGTGTTAGAGCTTTGTTTCAGGAAATAAGGATGCTGGTTTGAGGTGAAGGCTGGGAAACCATTGCAATAAACTGAGCCTTGAGGAGCTGCAGAAACTGCCGAGATGTTCCAAGACTTCAGACCTGGGATACTCAGTATGGAGACTCCCAGAAGGTTCTGTTTTCCTGAAAGTGCTCACTCCTCAATAATTGGGAGCAGTCACAGCATTTTGTTTCTCCTCCTAAATTCTGACGTGTGCAAAACCAGAAGTCTCTTTAAAAAGGCTAAACCCACGTGCTAAGGCTGAGGACTACTGAGGTTTGGGTTTCAATCCAGATGGAAATGCTGTTGTTTATTTTACAGGCTAACACTCCGGTGTATGCAATATATATGCTTAAGCACAGCTGTATCTTTTAGAGTTACCGAAAATTTGTTTTCAGCCCTAAACGTTCTCTAACTTCACTTACTCTCACGAGTTCCTGTCGCAGGGACAAATGCTTCTTGCAGGGAGTGTGGCTGCTGACTAACACTGCAGTCACTTCCCTAAATACGTGGGGCCCTGCGGGGCCAGGCTCTGCTCTTGTTCTGGAAAGGTACAACTTTTACATGCAATCTGTTTGGAAATCAGTGTCCCAGGACAAAGTAAGCTGTCTACAGAGCTCTGGTGTTTGCCATTTGAGGTAGTTCTGGTGCAGCCTGTTGCTCTTACTTTAAAACGAATCGATGGTATTCTAATAGTGGCAGAGGTATATTCATTTCTCCTTCATGTAGGTTTGGTTTCTCACAGTGACCATTCTGGTCAATTCCTTTGCATCTGTTTTTTGCTCCCTAGTGACACAGGGCCATGGTTTAGCAGAGTCCAGCAGGTGATGGTGTGGAACTGGGAGAACTTTTTGATAAATGCTTTATCACTTTTGATGTAAACAGCTCCAGGGGTAAATCCATTTACCAGCATGTAACCTGAATTTGGAATTAGCAAAGTATCCAAGCAAGATAAAGCACGTTATGTAAAGCCAGTGGCAATGTGAAGGATTCGGACCCAGGTGCTGGCTGGTACAGTGGAGTCAAGCAAATTTCGAGATGTTGTTTCTATTGTGATTTTTCTTTCTTGCTGTTTATATGTATGTATTTACAGGTTCCATATATGTTTATATACATTTAAAAATCCATGGCAATTTTGAATTAGGGTGTTTACCTTTTGTTGTTGTTGTTAGATAGAAAGTACATTGATTTTGGTACTCACAGGATTTATTCAACTTAACTCTGTAATTTCTAACAATATATGAGCTCATTATATTACAATTTGGTACAGTTAGCACCAGCTGTTAGGGAGTTAATGGCAGAGCTGGTGGAAAATGATATAGCGCATAATGCATTTAACATGGATTTAATAATAATGACATGAAAAAATGTTTTTTTTTTCTGAATTATTGCTCATGCTAAATTTTAAAGTATCATATTGTTATTTTGTCAGTGTGATAACCGAAGGCCTCGCTTGTTTTGACAAGTTATATTACTTGACAAGAGAGGCTCTGCACTTCATACCTGGTGATTTTACAACTCATTTGAATCAGTCTGAATGGAGAAGTTCTAGATTTTTTTTTTTTTAAGTTTTGTGACTAACGTGGGGGAAAATCTGTCCAAGTGGCATTTGGGTTCAGTATGCCTCTTAGGCATACCAAAATGTGGTTATTTTATTTTATTTTTTTTGAGAGGGTGGAGTGGGGAGATGACTGTGCAGGTGCAGCCCAGACTTCATTGCCTCTGTAGAGCGCAGCGGGATTGACAGAAATGTTGGTTAGACATCATCCCTCAGCTCTACCTCTGCTAGCACGACCTTTCATCTCACAGGAAGCCCTCCTGAAATGAGCATGAAGAAGTCTTTGCAGATTAAACTTTGAAGTGCATCCCGGCTATTGCTGTGCATCCTGCAGACTTGAGTTCATATTTACACTGTGTACTGGTGGTTTTAATTTCATCCTCACAAAAAAAGAGTCTGATTTAGGAAAGTCTAAAAGGAGTGAAATCGGTAAATAATAATTTTGCTAAGTGATAGCACTCATACGAGTGCATTTGCTTTAGGAAAGCAAAAATAGATGTTTTGAAAAACAGGCAAGTCCTGCAATATCTTGTCTCTGTGAGAAGTTGCAAGAGATTCTTTATCACTGCTTTTCTAGAATGATTCCTTAGTCACTTGAACTACTTCTGTGTCTTTTTCTTTCTTTCTCCTTCTTAGCTCTGCTTACCCATATCCTGGAGGTATTTGAATTGCTGTGACGTGATGGCTCTTGTATTGCCCTGAATGTGGCAAGATTTGTGACTTTTCTAATAAGCTGTGACAGTATGTTCCATGTCTATGGCCCTTCTGCCAAAAAAACTTGAATTCCTATTCTTCACAAGCACCACTGTTGTTCCTTTAAAATGTTATTATTACTCATGATAGCATTTGCATTGTTGGAAACCCAGGCATTAAAAAATCATGAGATAAGGCTGCAAATCACCTGACTTGTTGTTTTTTGTTTTTTTTTCCTAATGAATAGATTTTTGATCTTTTTTTCTTTTTTCTCTTGCCTTCTTTTTTCTAACTTTCTGAAATATACACTCAAGCCATAGTTTTGTTTCTTTTCTATGTAACCAGGAATGCTGGATGTTTTTGTTTGTTTGTTTGTTTTGGTTCATTTTCAAAGGAAAGTTATTTCCTTATAAAGAAGCAGATTCCAGTAAGGCACTGCAGGACAGCGTGGCGCTTGCAGAGGAGTGCAGAATCACGGAATGGTTGAGGTGGGAATGAACCGCTTGGGATCATGGTGTCCAACTGCAGGTTACAGCCACGCAGGGAAGGGAGATGTGCAAAAAGGGCGAGTGCTCTTTGCTGCAGCCTGTGTCTGGTGTTGTAGCAGACGCTGAGCACCGTGGACTGGGAGTTTGGATCGCTTCACAGAGCAGCATTTCCAGCAGCAGGCAGCCTGCCACGTTCGGTACAAGCTGGAGCTCTTCTCGTGTGAAGAAGTTTCCAGTGACATGAAGTCATAGCATCAGAATTAAAAAATGGTCCCTGCCAGAGATGAAGGGGTTCGGTTTGGCTCTGCTGCGATAGATTTCTAACTATGTTTTAATTAGCTGAGTGCATGTTTGCATTTATCGTATTGTGCCAAGTACAGCTGGTATTGGAGAACTGAAGAACACGATGCGAGTTTGCATTAGGTTAAAAACGACGGAACACGAATTAGGTGAAATAACTACAACGTATTAATATTTGTGTGATATTATGTAGGTTATGGAAGTTGGGTTAATCTGAAATAGCACTTCATAGAATCGCGAGTGCTGACTCCTTCATACAGCGGATGGGAAATCGACAAAGGCCTTGTCTGGAAACCCAGGAAATCTGCATTACAATATAATGCTTCCTGCTGAGAGGGGTCCTGTAAAGCAGGGGGAAAAATACTCTGTGCTTCAATGCCACTCCCTGTTATTTGCATGGGAATGCCATTCCCTTTCTGTGCTGTCAGGAATGGAGAATAAGGGGCAGTGTTACTTCTGCCTGTGAACGCAGCATTTGGAGAATATTTGTGCCATTTTAGGGGAGCCGACTGTTCCTCATCAGTGAAGGCGGTGGGATGCTGGGTTTAGCTGCAGCAGGATTGGTGTGGTGGTGACAAGTGACCATCGCAGTGCACAGTGCTGGTTAAAATAATTCTGGTCAGGGTACGATCTGTTGGCACTCGTGGCCCTGGGTTGAGGTGCTGCACAAATGGCCCATCTCAGTAAACAAACCGATAAGGCATTTAATACACGCATTTTTAATTTCACCACCCCTCTGTCTATAGCAACACCTGCCCTTCCATGCCACAGCCCAAATAGAAAGCTTGGATTGACCTTTGTACCTGAGCCACTTCCACCTTTTAGCAATGAAAGGTGTTCCCAGTCACAGATTACCCTGTTACCTCCTTTGCTTTCCTGAGTTTATTTTTTAACTTATTTTTACGTAGCCTGATTCTCCCAGGTGAGAAAAGGCTGATGCAGTTCTGTTTCTTCCCTCAGATACACGTAACCCAGCCGTTGTTTTATTTGTCTTCAGAAAAAACACTGGAAGTCACGTCGTCAGATTTCCCTTATCCCCTGTGATCAAGTTGTTCGTGAGAATTTACATTAAAAATTTTGCTTTTTCTCATTTTGAAGATGCAGTTCCGACCTTTGAAATAGGGCAATTTCTGTAACTCAGCAGTAGGAGTCTGACTTCAGAATTCCTCACGTTGTGTCTAAGAATGAAGCTTGTGATTGCCCTAGTTAGGCGGACACTGAGTATGTTTATGTATAAATGGATTCATTGCTATTCATGTTTTCAGATTCTTGAACACTTTTAAAAGATGTTCCGCAATATTCCTTTGAAGAAATAGCACTCTCAATAAAAGTGTTGAAGCTATAAATGGAGATAATCTTCCACAATTCTTGTTTGAAAAGCACAGAGAAAAGAACGCTGTGTAAAAGCAAGCGTGCCTCAGACTTCTGGATTGCTTCACAGCTCGGAAACCTTTACCTCTGTAGTGCAGCAACAGTGATTTGAAGGGTATTTTAATTTTTGGCATGCACATCATCACACCAAGTGACGATAAAGAAGATTTAGTTCTTGGCTATTATATTCTAAGCAGGCTACCAGTATGTCTTTGTGAATCGGGTGTGTTTTTAGTTGTCTCCCTGCCAGCACATATTCCAAACATGTATTATGTTTAACTGACATCTGTAAATCTTTTTTTTTTCCCCCTCATATTGTGCTCTAGAAAATACTTCTCTAATTTTTCCTTAATGTTGTTTTCATTAAATGAGACTGGAAACATTATTTTACAACCTCGTGCTTGTCATGTGGCCAGCAATACAATAAATAATAGTATTTTAAAATATATTTATTGAATGTGGCATAGGGTAACTCACCCCCTGAGTTTCTTAGTAGAAAATTAAACTATTGGGAATTAAGTAATAGAAGCCATGAATTCTTCCCCATAAAAAACCAAACCAATAAATGAAAAAACAAAAAAAAACAAAAAAACCCACCACCAACAAAACCCACTTAAATATAGGAACTAGATTGCACTTACAAATGCAAACCGATTTTATTTAATTAAAAATATATAGACACAAACTTCAAACTTTGGAGCACTAAATGGTTGTGGATTTGCACATAGACAGCATGTGGCTCTCTGGGGCATTTGCAGAGCTACATTGCTCAAATTATTCCATCAATTTATTTCAAAACTATTAGAAAATTAAGCAAAAGTGTATGTATGTGCATATATTTATACATGGATGCATGGTGCAGACAGTGTATTTGTAAGCAAACTTCTATGTAATATGCATATGTGCCCACTGAATTTTTTTCATAAATATTCAGATTTTAATCCAAAATATACACAGTACACATGCATTATGCAAATATCTGTGTATTCTATGTCAGATAGATAGAAGTGTGACCACTGTGAAGCAGAAAGCATATGGCATCTCAGTTCTGCTTAATATTGTCATGCTCAGGAGTTAATTTAGGACACTTGATATGAATGCTTTTCTTTTTTTTTTTTTTTTTTGCTTATGGCATGTCACATTTTGGATGATGCATAACCACATCGGCAGAAAAATACGTTTAAATGTTTTGGGTATGTCAGGGGGAGTTTTGTCAGCTAATAAAGATTGTATATTTTGGCCCTAACTCTGTTAAAAATAAATTACTTTTTTTTTTTTTTTGTCTAATGTAAAATTAAAATGAATAAACATCATAAAGCTCAAACCTATCCTAGTGGCTGCTTGAAAATTCCAGAGATGTGGCACTAGGGAGCAACCATCATTCCAGTGCAAAATGTGCCGAGCTATTTTCAATGGAAAATGAAGAGCAGAAATAGGAGAGTGAAATAACAATAGGCTGATTGCTTTCTTCTTTTCTTTTTCTTTTCTTTTTTTTTTTTTCCTTTTTTTTGGGGGGGAGGGGGGGGAGAAGGGGGGACTGTTTTTTTTTTTGTTTTTGTTTTGTTTTGTTTAACATTGCATTAAAGAGAACAACTGAGTTTCTGCATTTTTCCTATTTTCTTGTCATGGACATATTAGCATTACATGATGCATACTAATTATAAAGTTGGCTGTAACAAGAGTTCCTCTTGTGAATCCATTTAAGAACTGATTGTTTACTATCTTTTTCTGTAAGTATAAAATTTTAATTATGCCACTGACAGGAACTGTGCGTGATACAGTGCTCTACATTTATCACTGGGAGAGGGCCAGTTGCAGAGCTGTTTGACTTTGGAGAAATCCTGATGCGCTTGCAATGTTGAGCAGCAGGTGCCACATTATTATGTACAGAAAAGCAATTAGGAAGCATATTGGATGAATGGGGAGTGCATTAATATTAGCAAGTACATTTGTCAGTGGTTTTGATGCGAGTCTTTTTCTTTTCTTTATGCAACATTAAGATTGTGGCTCTCATAAATTCTCCCCTTAAATTGCCATCTGTTCCCTTGTCATGCAGTAGTGAGGTAGAGAAAAGTTTTCTTGACAAAATGAAAAGAATTTCTTTTATTTAAAGTAGAAGCAAAGAAGCCTAGACAAAGTGGGAGAATTGTAGGTTATGCAATAGAGATTTGTATGTGTTAAGTAATTACTGTTGAATGTAACATTAACTATGGAAAAGTCAGGGTTTTTTTATGCCCCTTCTACATCTCTTTTTTTTTTTTTTTTTTTTTTTTTTTGACAGTTTCACGTGCTTTTAGAATATGGCATGGAACAGTTTTAACCCAATAGTACAAAAGTTAGGATGGCCCCAGTGGGATGCCTGTGCTGCAGAGCTTCAGTGGGGATCAGCACGTACTGTTGAGTTGCGTCCCCTGTGGGCTCTGCTGCCTGCACCTCAGGGTGCTGCAGGCTTGGACTGAGCATCAGCCCCCAGAACTGAACCCAGAGGAAGCATGCCACTCACAGTGCTCAGCCCCATGCCATGCAGGAGCTTTGACACCAGCTGGTGGTCGTGCAGTGGGAATTTTATCTGAGAGGTCCATGGGGCAGACAGTCAGGTGGCAATGATCCTGTGTGTCATCCTCAGAGCCATAGGGACAATGTCAGAGCTGCAACCAGGCTGGGAAGCAGTGGTGGCCAGGCAAGCTGCTCACAGTCTGAAGCCTTTCAACTGTGTATCAAACACTTTGTTTTAGAGAGGGTTTTGTTTTATGGCAGTTTCAAGAATTCTTAATTCTTCTGGCAAGGATATTTGTCTGAGGGGAAGACTGGCATGTGTCTTTGAGAAAGTAGCTACCTTAACAGAATGATTGGAAAACAAAAGCAGTAACAGGCAGAAAACAAAATTTTAAAATGCTGGCACAATGAAAGTACAAATGTTTTTATGGAGTCATGTATTTCAGGGTTGCTTTTTTTCCTGGGAAGACAATGGAGGAGAGAATTAACAGATACCACTCTGCTGTGTACGTGTCCTTTCTTTAGTCCCTTGGTAGGAATGTATTTATTTTGGTGATTGCATGTTGATCTGTGGCTGGAATTGCTCCTGGTCCAGACTGGACAAGATCAGCACAAAGACATTATCTCCTGTGAACCAGTGTTTTTATATGCAGTTCTATTTTCTGTGTGGGAGTGCGTATGTTTACACTTAAGAATGAGAGTGGTTCTGCCTGTTTGGGCTACCCACTCTTTTTCTATGCCAGCTAGCATTCATAGGCTTTAATGTCCTAAAGTGTGTTCCCCCCGAAAAAGTAAAAGTGCAGTGGCAGTTCTGGCAGACAGCTTGAGTCAACCAGTCCTACTTCTGAGATGTATCAGTAGTGGAACTTAACATCTTTTCCTCCTTCTTCTTTGCTCGTCTCACTGTTGAGTAAAGTCTTCAAAGCCCAAGACAACCTGCTTTAGAAATGCTAGGAAGAGAAGAATGAGCAGCGTGAGCTACAGTGAGCAGCAGCAGCTCCAGTGGAGCAATGTGGCCAGGCGGTGACATTCTGTGGGAGTAGCCCCAACTCTTTGGCTGGTCCTTAACTATTTCTGTTCTCACCTTGGCTAATCATGAAAGAAATAGGCTATTGTTCCTGGTAATTTCTGTTCCTCTCATTCCCAGCTGTTGGGGGTCATTGCCAGAGAGATCCCTCTCCTGGGATGCCTTGTTTCCCTCTGAAACAAGTCTGGATCAGTTTTGCATTGCTTCAGGCTGTTTTTTATCTCTATCTTTGGTCACAATTAGCCTACCTCACAGGTTGTTTTTCCAACACGTCCTCAATCAGTACCTAATCTTAACACACCATAAGGCTATTCGCTCCCCGTCTGTTCCAATTTTTTTTCAACAGCGTCTTTTTCTCACCCTCTGGTGTATTGTTTCTGTCTTCTGTCAATACACAGCAACAATTCTTACTCTTTCTGCATGCATTCCTGCTGCTCTCGATATCGTTGCTAATATCTGATTGTTGTTGTCTTTGTTGTTGTTTTGCTCTCCCATTTCATAGGAGATCCCCACCCATCCTGATCTTCTCGCACTGCGATCAAACCTCCCGTACTCCTTTCTGTATCTTCCTTGCACCCAGTGAACTGCAGCCCCTTCGGTTCAGATACAGCTCATCATACATGAGCAGATTGCATCTGTTCAAAAAAGAGCCCCAATCCACACGGTGTTCATTTAAACAGCATTGATAGTAGTGAATTCATTTGAGATTCATATGGATGTCATATACTGTGAGTTACAGCGTAAGCATCAGTTAATGGACACTCGCAGTAAAGTGTTCCCTATCAAATAATACATCACTGAGCTACATGAAGTGGTTTATGTATTTTTTTTCTTCTTCTGTGATTTCATGAAAGCTAAGGAAGGTATCTAACAGTATGATTGCCTGGCCTTGTAGGATATTTCTTTAGCAACCAGCATTGCTTAATGTTTTATTGATGCATTTTTAAATAATTTATCTTTAAACCTTTGTTTAATGGATGTATTTTTATTTGGAATTTAATACCAGAGAAGGTAGGTCTGACAGTTCATATTTGCACTCAGATAATATTTCTCCCGCAAACTTTTTTCACTCTCTTAGCTAAACAACAATTTTGTATTTTTTATCTCTGGTTTTAATTAGTCTGTCATTTCAAGGGGCTTGCATTGATATTTAACAGAAGTATTAGGCAGTATGAATGATGATTTATTCAGATTTCAATTTCAACCAAATTTGACAAATATTAAAAATAAACAATAGCTCCTCAAGACATTAAGATCCTGAACATCTCCTGTAAAAGGCATTAATGTTAAAAGTGGAATATCCTGTAGCGTCGGCTTACACAGGGAAGGTGAGACAAGATCTTCCAGAGGAAATCTCCTCCTTAGCAATAGAATCCTCAGAATGTTTTCTACCTTGAGAAATGCACGACAAATAGAGAAATGGATTGTGTATTTACTTGCATTTCTGAGATTCTTGCGCTCTGCCAGTGTTCCTGCCTGCTTTCTGTGTGTTTAGCCTTCTGGTTGTTTCAGGCAGTATTTTAAACACAAGTAAAAAGTATGAAACCGAGCCGTGTTTCAGGCACAGCTCACTACAAAAACAGGGAAATAGGCTGTTTTCATCCCTAAACTTAAAAAAAAAAACTTCAACAAATGTAAAGTGTTCTGTCCAGCTTGTATTTTCACCATATTTTATTCAGTGGTATAAAAATAGTGTAGACATTCACCACGCCATCTATTGTACAACTTGGCTATATTTGAACTAAAGCCCCACCATCTTAAGACAACACTTTGATGTGGGTGTTTCTTCAGGTCTTAAAGGCTCACATTGCACCATCAAAGCAACATGTGAACTTTGGGGTATTTACCTTGCTTAATGAGAAATGTTTTCCACGTTTTTTCACTGTGACATTTTTCTACCGCACAATGTTTCTGTGTGTTCTTTTTCTATTTAAAATTTAAAGAGCTACATTTGGGAGAGGAACAATGTAGGTAAAAGAGACCCCTGGAGTGTGTCTGATGTGATAGTTCTCTTCTGTGGCACCATTTTTCCTCCTGCTGTGGGAGAGCTAAATGATAGTGCCTTATACCTTACTGAATAAAGCCTAACACTGTTTCCAGCTGTGAACATGTGATCGGTTTTTGTGTTTGATTTTTGCACACAAGTATACTACTGCAAGCATACCCACACACTCCTATGCAAACACTCCATGTGGGAATTATTGTTGACTCAGTCATTAATCTACCCGTAATTAATCACGTTAAGTATTAAGGTGCCTTTCTGTGCGGAGAGGTATGGCAGCCTTTTCTGTTCTACCTTTAGAGCAGAACTGCTATGCCACCAATTTACTTTCGGGCTGAGGATGTTGAAAGATGCGTTGAGGTACCTTGTTATATGAAAACTGTGCAGAACACCATTGTCTGATCCCGAAGCTCTCTGAGGATTACTCGGTAATCCTATTGATATTGTTGGGAATAAGGGCTATGAGACGTAGCCCCTAATTGTTACACGTGCACCGAGAGTAACGTAACATTTGTTTTGGTCTTGCACCAGTGTTTATTTAAAAAAAAAAATGCAGTTTATCTTTTCAGTACTGCTCATAAACAGTGTTTGTTCTCTGGACAGAGCACGACTTTTATTTCAGTGCTGTTATGGTGACCAGAACTGTATTTCTAACAGGACCAGAAGGTTAAACAAGTTAAAATCACGCCTTTTATTTTAAGCACTAGACAGGATCCATTGTTGTGAAAGCTGAAGACCTGCACTTGTATTCTTCAAGAGTGTGGCATGTCATGTTGTTTGTTAAACACCCAGAACTCATAATATCCTTCTCTCTGGCTCACTGAACAGCAGAAAAAAATGAGTCCTGGAGGAATACATTCAGAGACAAAGAAGAAAAGTTATTTTATTTTTAGTGATCAGATGGCATAATTGTTGGTTGGCGTTAAGTGGCTCTGAATATGAGGGGAGGGAGGATTAATTTCTGAGTAAATGAGCAACATCTGAAATCACCAGAGGGGCCTGATCCTTTTAGCACTGGCGATGGTGCAGTTGTGCCATGGATTTATTTATTTATTATTTTAAGAGAAGGGAAGGCTGGAGGCTGTCATGACAGACTTGTGCTCTGCAGAAGGAAGCGGTTTGCTCCCTGCTGGCTTGCTGGATCTCATCAAGCGTGACTCTTGGTGCTTTGCAGGACGTTTGCCTGGTTTTGTGTTACACATTCATAGGCAGACCCTCCCGAGTTCAAGGAGTGCTAGAAACTGGTGGATCCCTGTCAGCAAAAGGTGAGATTGTGCACAGTGAAGAACAAGCCAGACTCGCACTTCTTATGTTCCTCTTGCTCTCATGTTGGCTGGCCATTTTGGCTGGCATTGGTTTAGTATGGTTTTTAGATTTGTTAGTCATTTTCCTTTTGTTGCGTGATGATGGATAGCTTTGAACTTTGCAGGAATTAGAGGTGGACGGATGTAGGGTTTGCATTTTCCAACTGAAAGAAGTGTTTGCTTTTGTGAGAGAATCCAGATTTGGAAAGATTGATGGGAGAAGCATATGCAAAATGATCAGTAGATCCACTAAGGCAGCAATAGCAGTGGGGATACACAGCAGCAACAGTCTGTAGGCTCTTGTCACTGAAGAGCTTGCAATTCTGCAATAAGCTCCAGGTGGACCATGCTGCGCCCACATGTGCCTCAGATATCTGCAGGACAGAACTTGCTCTTGGAGAGGCTGGGTACAAGAAAACATAGCAGAATGTGGCCTGAGCTCTATGAGCCCTGATCTCTTCCAATAGTTACAGTTACGAAGTTTTCTTTCTGCTGCTGTTGGAGAAACATATCATGCTCTTTGGGCAGGAGAGGAAACAATAGAATAAAAGCAACAAGCAGTGCTGGCAGGAGTGAAACAAGGGCTCTGGGCAGCAGGTGCACTCGGCGAGAGGGTGGAAAGAAAATGCTGTGGCTTTGGCAGCTGCTGTTCAGTATATGCACGATATATAGATGGGGTAGGGCTGGTGACAGACCATTACTGGAGCACAGAGCACAGCAGCATACCAACATGAATGCAGAATGGTTCTCAGACCCACCATTGCCTTTCCCTTTGTATTGACATTCACACCTGTGCAAATGAGGACACAGCGGGTGCAACACCAGAATGTAACAGTTGTGTTTTACACCCACTAATTACTTATGAATATTTCTCTGCAAAGTGTTATGCTATGCCTATGTCAGTCAGGTGAGAGAGGAAGAAAGGATGATCTAGGACACAGTGGTCTAAAGGGCTTTTTATTTTTTTCCTTCTCCCTTTATGCGGATTTGCATGCGACTTTGGTGTTTTATTAGTTAGTGAGACAGTCTTTGTGTTTTTTTAGCCTAAGCTGAGACATTTGGGAGATTTTGGAGGGCTTCCAGCAGAAAATTAGAACTTCTTGATCTAGATTCAGTCCCCGTTAGCATCAGCATCAAGATCCTCCTCTCCTACTCACTTAATAGGAACTGGATCACACTCATGACCTGTTTGTAGCTGTCAGCGCTGTCTGCCAGACAGAAGCAGCCTTTTCAGCAGCAGAAGAAAGATGCAGTCTTTCAAGGCTGGCTTTAAAGAAATCAGAAGCAATGGAGCTCGAGCAAATGGTGACCTTAGCAATATTTGTATTTCCAATTAGAATATGGAATGTTCTGGAAGAAGCAAGATGGATGTTGTAGAGATAGCATCGGTCACTGCATAGTCAGATTTGCATGTTTCCTTCCTTTTAAGGTAGTATTTGACTTCAATTTAATTCTTTTCTCCTGTGCTCTTATTCCAGACTCTTAGGACTACTGAGTTATATGCAGTAACATCATCAAAAACTTATTTTCTTTTAATACTGTTTTAATATTGCTGCTCAGAACAGAATTCCCTTGTGGTGAGCAGCTGGGTTAGGCTAACTTCTGACATGTGGTATCTCATTTTTT
The DNA here is from genome assembly GCF_019238085.1 of Lagopus leucura. NCBI lineage: Eukaryota > Metazoa > Chordata > Aves > Galliformes > Phasianidae > Lagopus > Lagopus leucura. The sequence continues at coordinate 101,457,409 of NW_024962252.1, forward strand.
AGTCTCCGAAACATCACCAATAGGCTTGCATAGAGCTCTTGCCACTCAGCAGGTAGCCTGTTTCTGAGGGTGACTATCTCAAGGCACTAAGTAAGGGACAGACTAGGTGTACAGTCATTTTCTTAGATGCTTGTAATTAATGGCAGTTAGTAATATCCTATCATTATCCTTGAACATTACACAAGCTGTTTTGTGTAGATTTTGTTTTCTGGGGAAAACAGAACATATTTGAAATACAGCAGCTTCATTATCTTAAATAAACAAATGAACAAGTCAGGTCTGTCGAGAATCCAGACCGCTCATTTACAGCACAGAGAAATGACTGTCTGGCCTGCTCTTGTGGAAAAGGGCTTCACTTTGTGGTTACTACCAGCTGGCATCTGACTGTTCAGATGAGCTCCTGCCTTCTTGAAGGGGTGCTTTAAGCAGCCTCAGTTTGGAAGCAGAAGCGCATGTGCTGGTTGACAACTGAGGCATTGAACTTCTATCTTCATAAATAACGGAATTGATGGACAAACAAACTTTTTCTAAAACTTTCAGAAAAACACTGTAGCAATTGCATTCACCATGTCATTGGTGAAATTTCTTCATTAGATTTTTCTCTAATGTAAATTTTGCTACTGTGAAAGCATTGATTAAAAGATCTAGGAGGACTGTGCTAAGTTACAGCAGCACAAAACAAAGACACCAAAGAAAGTCAAGCTGTTAGAGAAGTGAGGTGTTAGACTCATGTTATCTCAGTATTGCATACTTCCCAGACTGGGGAGGGACCTAATGAATCCTCATATCTTTGTATCAATTACATCATTTGCCAAAACAGATGTTGAATGTTCCAAAACACCTTGTACCGATTTAATGCCTGAGTTTATATTTTGTTGAAAATCCATTGACTTGTTGACAGCAACAAATGAAACTAGGAGGAATGCTGGACTTGTCTCCAGAGCAAGCTGGCAAGCCTTATTTATCTGGAATCCGTTCTTTGCCATTCTCACAGAGCTGAAAGGTGCAGAATTTCTGCTCTATACAAAGGCAGGAATTTATGTCATCAAGTAATTATTTGACTGTATTCATTAGAGGTGTTCTACTATTTGATAACTGGAGGGAAAATTGAGGAATTTTTGTTAGTGTTGTATAAATTTCGACATTTTCAATGTTTGATAGTTTGGATGATGGGATTTAAAACCAGAATCTGTAGATATAAGGTGCTATAGAAATCAATGGAGATTGGAGTCAAGGGAATGATGACAACAGCAGAGAATTTGCATTGAGGTCTTCCAACCACTGGGTTGAGGAATCAACTCTGACATAGAACAATAGTTAATGAAAATTGTTACCACCTGTTTTCTGTAGACTGATTGAAATAATTGGCCAGTCATTCTGTCTTTCAATAGGTACATATCTACCTCATATTGTACATAATTTTCAACCGAAGAAAGGTCAAGAATCAGTTTGGAAAGAAACTGAATTCTTCTTTTACTGGCTAGTTTGTAAATAAGAGAAATTTGCTCCTGAGCATTGTGCATTTCACATGAAAGTCCATTTTCTCACAAAGGGGAGGATGTGCCCTTACAGGGTTTTAGAACAGGGTGTACATGGGGCATGGAGCACTGTTCTTGCTGTATAGTCCTGATGGGGATTCTGCTGACCTATGCTCATATAAAAACAGGGCGAAAGTTCATGTAAGAGATCTAAATAGTTGGAGGGGAAGAATCAGATGGTTTGAAATTTCTTTTGCCCACTATTATCATCATGTTAAAATAAAGAGGATTGTGAAGGTTATGCAGAATATGACTTGACCTGATTTTCCCCCAAGCAGCCTAAGATGTTATCTTCACTCAACAGGATTTCTTTGAGGGTCTTCAAAATGTGGAGTTATGTAATGTTTGTGTAATTGTAAAATCAAGACTGCAGTTATGGTCTCTCAGTTACGGAGCTGGATATAAATGAGAAGAAACGTTGAATGCAGAAACAAGAAAAAAGAATGACAAGCATCAGCTGTGGGCTCAATGGACAGTAGGTGGTGCCCTCAGAAATTTATGCATCTGGACAGCATGGGGTTAACAGACAACCTAGCAAAGATTTCTTGGAAGGATTTACTTCCATTTAAGAGGAAAATAACAAAGTAGGCTTGGAAGGTATGCTATCTGTCAGTAGGACTGAAGTGAATGTTTGACTTGATTGGGAGGCTGTGAGGTTTCCAGAAAGAAATGAAAATCACCAGCTGGTGACAAGAGAAGGTGAGTTGAAGAACATGTAGAAAGGAGTGGCTTTATGGGAATTTTTTAAAAAGTATGAAAGAGCCCAAGCAGCTAAGGACTGTGCTGTGCCATCAAGATAGGAAAAAGATCATTTAAGAGACAGGTGAACCAACTGTGTGTTGAATTCCAGAATATGGAAATAAAGCTGTTATGCCCAAGACCAGTGAAGTTATTCTACTGAAACTGAAACATCTACAGTGAGCTGTCCAGTAATCCCTGCCAAGGGGTGAGCAGTCTAGAATGAGAAGCCCAAATGCAGTTTGCTGCTGGGATGTCAAGGTTCTGGCCTTGGTTCCGTGGCTAATAGGGTCCTGGGAGTGGGAGAAATGGGGTAGGGAAAATGTAGAGACAGGGGCCTAAAAACAAAATAGCAGCAATGAGCAAAAGGAGAAAAATAATTTACTAAATATGATAGTGAAATGTGAGATAACACGTTACAATATGGCATAATTGAAATTGAAGCTAATAAATCAAACAAAATTAGAGACTGTCCAAAACTGAAGGCCCTTCTGTAATGCTGAAGGCAAGATGGCTAGGGAGCACACAGTGCAGAGATGAGCAGAAAGAAGAGTGGTCTTGTGACTCCCAAACAGTTTTATCTTTCCCCATGAACAGAACATGGCAATGGAACAGTGAAATCTTCTGGGATCTGTAGTTCATTCTTTCCAGGCACCTGGAACCATTGGCAATCCACAGAACTGGAGCAATACCTCTTTAACTACCAATACACTACATGATGTCATGATGTGGAATGCCAACAACAAAAATCAGAAAACCGTGCCACGGGATCTACAATTTCCAGTATGCCAGTGGTCAAAATATCAGCACAAGATCTAGTCAAAATAAAAATCAAAATTGTTTCAAGATATAGTTTGTTGGGTTAAGGTAGTTAATGTTTGAGCTTATCAAGCTCAATAGAATTACATTTCCTAATTTTAATAAAATCACTCTGGAATTTAAACTCTTTTGTCCCTAGGAATTGTCCATTTCAAAGACAGTAGGCAGATCGCACTGTCCCAATCCAGAAATCTTTGGGGTTTTTTTTCCAATGCAAACACTGTTTGACATGCAGTATTCATTTTTCTTTACTTCAGGCAGGTCTCCATTCTGTTCCAGGAGTTCTATGCTTCCTGCTCTTCTCGTGGTCCCTTTCGATTGGGATCAGGTCTGGTTACACTCTCCGCAGGACAATCTCTCAATTTCTGTTCTGACCCTCCTCTTTTCCTGCACTAATTTTACCAGGATCCACTAGTCCCATTGTATGACAAGCTCCCTAACATTTTTCAGCTTTAAAGCCTAAATTTGCCACTTTCTTTATCTGTTCACATGCATTCTATAACCTCATCACCACCTTCAGAGATATTACCACTGCTCTAACGATGAATATGATTTTTCTAGTTTGAATGCATGTGTCTTAGTGCAGCCAGCATCTTCAGCTTGTTCTCTTGATACCAGTCACCTGCACCTTGGCATGTATCTGTCAACATTGTGTGTCAACACTGTTGTATTATCCAAACTGAGCAACTCCCAACCTTGAATTTCTCCTGTAGGAGCTGCAAAATACTTTGGATATGTTGTGATCTTTCAGTCCTCTCCCAAGATATACTAGCCTGTTCCTGCTACTTGACCATTAACCAGCTTTATCTTTTTCTTAGTATAGTAAGTAGACTTTTCTATGTTTCAGATTCTTCTTTAGTTTTCTAATGGGTGTAAATTGATGTAATTAATATCATACATACACTTATGCTATATTACTGTGATTGACATCATGCCTGCATGAAGGATGAAATAGGCTAACAATGTGTGCATGGACTGCATTTTGCTTTGGAATTAATTAGAGTGATGCAGAAATAGGTTTCTTAGACTTGCTAAAAATGCTGCTGTGCTCTTGAACTGGATGAGAAAGACAGAAACACCAGCAGTTCGGTCACCTGTGCTCTTTAAAAATCTTCCTTGGCAAAGGACTTTGTTCTACAGCTTTAGATTGTTTGTTTGTGCATATTTAAAAGCTTTGCAGGAATTGGAATGTGAATCTATAGACATCTTTTTAGTCAAGAAGAGGTAGATGTAGCATGAGGAACGTTCACTGAAGCATAGCTGTGAAAAATTTCGCTGTCATTATAATGATCTAGAAAGTGAAACTCAATCAACTGACTACAGATAACGTAAAATGCTTTGTGCTGCTTCTGGGATAGGTGGTTACAGAGAGAGTAAGTATATCAGCCAGTGGATTATCCATCTCATTTTGTCTGTGAGAGTAGAAGAGACAACATATACAAACATAAATCTAAAAGTAAGCGTAAGAATTCAGGGTGGTGACATTCTTGTGGTCAGAGGTATTTTTTTTTTTAACGGTCTTTTTTAAAAAACAAAAAAACAAAAACAAACAAAAAAAAAAAAAACCAAAAGTAAACTAAGAAAAATGAGAGCATTAACTAGAGTTTAGATTCTTCATAAAGCCCCAAATTTATGAAATCCTTTGATATTATCCTAGGAAATGCTGAATATAGTTGGACCTGCAATAATGTCACTGAGAGCACAAAACTGAAGTTAATGAGAGCTACGCACTTCAAGCACTGATGTCTAGTCTTTCATGTGCTTCCCACACCATTGACACAATGGCATTTCTCTAGCAGTTGCATTCTGCATTGCCACACAAACATTGCCACACATTCCCTGTCCTGAATTTGCCCATACTTAGAGCTGACACTGACAGTAACAGTCTGCAGAATCAGTAATGACCACAGGAGGGCAAGATCTTGATTGTAATAGGTGACTTACCCCAAATATCACACAGTACTCTGTTTTCTTGGCCATTCATTTCCTATTGAGTCATAATACACAGCATTGACTACTGAGTTGCTGGAAGTGGTTTGTAGTAACTGAATTTTCTTTTGTTATTGAATCTCAGTATTTCTGGGGTAGAAAAAGGTCCGTAGCATGATGTTAGGACCATCTTTCTTGCAAGTGCTTTCACCTTATATAGCAAAACAGTGATGTCCAGCAGCTAGCAACACTGATATGCTGCTGTGTCCGGTTGATGGAGCAATATAACAGAAATGGCCCAAAGGGAAATTTCTCATCCAGCCCAGTCTCCCAGAGGCTCAGATTGGTCAGAGTGTAGTTGTATTTGCATAATTTTAAGCCAATCAGTGGTCCTATTAACAGTAATGGAGCACTTGTTGATTTTACTGATAAAGAGATGTTGTGTTGTGTAGAGCTGAATGTGATGACCCTGCAGAATTTCTTTTGTAGTATACTGACCCTGTTTAGTCTATCTTTGCTGGAGGAGACTTGATGGGATCACGACCAGAGATGGCGTGGCTTCAGAAAATCCTGTGAAATTGTTCATAATTTAACGCAAGCAAACTGCAACCAATAATTGTAAAGGACAACTCTTGCTATTCACAAAGAACCCAGAAGTCTTGGGGCAAGAACTTGTTGTCTCTCCTAATTCTGATGAATCATGATCCTTTGCGTCAGGCCGTGTCATTTGTCAGCAAGTTGTGTCCTTACAGATTGTGCCACGGCAGCTGAAATAATGAAGTGTGATGTTCACGAGTTTGTCCTCAAAACAACAACAAAATGCCTTCAGATTGGGTCACTTCTATCAGCTGAAATTTATTGCAGTTGAAAGAAGCTGGGCAGATGTTAGAACGCTCGTGCTACACACGAGCCAGGAGGTTCCTCTGTTTATTATTTCCCGGCTGCTTGGCACATTCTTGTGACACACAACAAACCCCCATTATGAAGGATTATATGATGAGACAACAAGCATGTGAAAGATAGCAACCAAATGGTGACTCCCAATTACATGAAAAATTACTATAATCACCCCTGCTGTAACACCCGTCTGTTGGCAAAGTGGTTGATCCCCTTGAAAAGCTTTAGAAGACCCACTGTATTAAATAAAAATCTCAGTTCTGTGTGTAATCATAAAAATTAACACTGTCACTTTAAAAAAATCAAATTGGTGTCCTAAAGGGAAACCTACTAAGCTGTGTAAAGTAGCTATTATGAAAATGTTTAGCCTTTTGAATGTATTTCAGACAGCATTTGTGTTGCCAGATTTGTCAGCCAAAAACTCACTAAGCAGATTTGTCAGTAGCTGAGGCCATAATCTGTAAAACAGACATTGGCATAGAGATTAAAGATCAAGAGAATTATATAGTTTTTGTTACCATATGCCAAGATTCTTCTTTTCTTTTTAAAAAAAGAAAAAAAAAGTTTATTTTGTGCAGGCTGCATCTTAAGGGCTGCTGCTCTTTCTATTTTGTTGCCTCAAACAGTGGAAATTCCTGTCAGAAAAAGGAAACTCTTTTTATTCACAGACTTTGGGCTTTGTGTAGCTGTCACCCTTGTGCATTGCTGAGCTTTATGTTGTAACCAAAGTTGCGTATCACAGTTCTCCTGATTCATTGCATTGGGGCCCATCTTTTAAAATAACTTTTTTGATGATTTGGATGACGGCATTGAATTCTGTAGGATTCCTGCCCTCTCCAGCAGAGGAGGCTGCTTCCTGAGCTCTAGTCCCATTACGGGCCAAGCAAAAGCTTCCTCTTTCTGCAGGCAGGCCAAGGCAACCTGGGATCTTAACATTAGTTTTTGAAAGACGAGTATCTCCTCATACTGCTGTCTGCTTAGTGGGACACAGCCCCTTTGTGGGCAGGGTTGGCACAGATCTGCTTGGGTCTTTGACCTGCATTCCTTTCTGAGGTTTGTACCTGCATAATAGTTTGAGCCTTTGGGGTCTTGCTCTAAAATAATGGGCCGTGTCTGCTGTGTCCATTGGTATGACACTGCTGAGGTATCCCTGGCAAGGTAAGTCTCCTTTACTTTCTCCACTAGGAAATGTTTTATGCTTTTAAGCTTCAAGAAAGCTAACTTACCTAGAAACAAAAAAAATGGAGAAATGACTTTTGAAAAGTTTAATGAAGGTCATCTTCACTAGAGCTCTTGAGCGGAAACTCCATTGACTACATAGGTAGGCATTATTAGTGCTAGGGTAGTTGCACTTAAGTTAGCATTGGGATTTTGTCATTGCTTCAAAAGCAAAGACAGCTTGTCTTATGTGGAAGAGGAATAACTTACTTGAATCACAAAACCAGTTGTATTGTGCTCTGTGTGCCCTTCACTCTTTTAAGAATGCCACAGAGTGGGTCTGCTTTTAACTCAACATCTCTCCATTCCGACCAGTTGAAAACCAGCTACTAGATTCCAGCTGGAGCTCTTGTAGACAGGCAGTGTCCTGCCTAGTGGTATGTGGAAGAGCTTCTATGCTTTCTAATCAAGTTTTTCAGTATTATCTTTATTCTCCAATAGGGTAAAGCTGACTGCAGCAGCACAAGTTTGCCATTGCTTTATGTCTTACTGACTCTACTGTTACTGTATGCTGGGCTTTCAGCTGCCAAGTCCTCTGTTATGGATGTGGCTGTAAAAAGGCGTGCGTGTTTTGGAAGCAGGTTGGCCAGGCTTCTCTGCATGGATCAGGGTAGCAAACTGTAAGAGGGTTTCCACATAGTGTCTCTGGTTGCTTGCTGAGGCTTTTCCTGCACCATGAAGGTTGCCACTGAGTACTGCTATCTGTGGTTATGCAGTTGCAATATTCACGAATAGTTCTGCTTAGGTTCATCTTGAACACCCATGCATGCTCCTAGCGTACTGTTATTTTAATGTGCTTTATGGTAGGCCATGCTGCAATCATGTAGGCCAATGGAAAAAAACAACGGTACTTTGCAAAACCTGCCTTTATTTGTAGAATTGAAGTAGACATGAGACTAAAACTGGGCTGAGCTCTGCTAGAAGGCTTACAGACTGCTCCAATGGGTCCAGCTGTCGCTGTGTGGCATGTGGGACGTGTGCTGGATTCCCACTGTAGGACCAGGAGTACGCGTGGCTTTGTAGAGAGCAGGGATGTAGCCTTGCCCTTCTGCTGCTGTAGGATCTATGCATCCTTCCCCTGCTCATCTCTTTTTTTTAGGAGGTGGCTGGCAGTGTTTGCACATGGTGCATTTCTTCTGGTGCTGCAGAAAGTCCTTCTGTTGTGTGCATTCCATCTGCCAAAAAGGTATTTCTAATGTAAGCACACCCCTGTAGGCCTTTCAAAGGGCAGACACCACACTGAGCTTGGGTCCTTTGAATCCCCACAGAAAAGAGTAGGCAGAGTGCATCACAAGTATTAAAATAGTAAGATAGAGGACTTCAAAGTTAGTGTAGTGACTTGTTCCGGAGTATGAAGTGCTGAGTTCTCTTTTAAAAACCTTTAATCAGTACAGCGTTCATCACACAGATGTTAGCGGCAGTGCTAGAGCTCTCTAATTGTAATTTAAGTTATCCCTGCCTAAGGGCTTGCAATTAAATTATTAGACTGTTGCAGTGAGTCTATGGATCCTGGTTGCACCTTGCAAGGGGGTATTTTCTGGTATGATGAGAAACAGTGGTTTCTCCTGGGAAGCAAATGTACCATTATGCACTTATTAGGTCCTTGATTAGATCCACTACTGATTAGCAAACAGACTTTGCAAGAGAAAATATTACAGTAGTTTCTGTTAACTACACAAAAGCATTGTGCGATGAAGATGAAAACAAACCAAACCTAATAGTAGCCACTAACTTTCGTGTTCGATTTAAAACTTGCTCTTTTCAAACTGGTTGTATTGTTAACCCAAAACTTACAGTGGGGAAAAAAAAAAACAGCAGAACAACATGCTGGGAATTGGTGCAGCTGCACAGAGATTTCTGAGTATGTGTGTATTACATCTACATGGCATGCAAACATGTGCCAAGCACTCCTGCAAGCAATCTATACATACGTATGCATATATACACACATTTATGTGTGTGTTGATTCTAGAAACACAGGTACATATTTATTTCCAAAAGAGGTATGTTGTCATTTCACTGAACAACTTCCTGCTTCAGAATTTCATTTCTGCTTATGGCGTGAGAGAGTCTGGAGACTCTTCATCTGTCTCTCATCACCAGGTTCGAAAATATCTAATGATGAAATACAGAAGCATGTTTTATCAGAATGCAGACTTCTATTGAATCAGTTGTTACATTATTACTTTGTATCTTTTACAGTAAGTGCCTGCCTGCATAATTATTTCAAACTCACCTTTGGGTTTTTTAAACTTTTGAAAACAAAGACAGCTGTAGATTGCTTTGCTGAACAGTAAAATGAGGACGGGCGTTCAGTTTGCATTTAAACTCCTGATCAGTAAACGCTTTTTTCCTTTGGCTATTATTATTTGAATAGAGTTCATTTCCCATTCATCTTGACTTCATTAGTAAGTCCAGGAACACTCACCTGCACAGTATTTAGCCTTTGCTTGCTGTGGGAGGTACTGAGAATGTAAGGAGATGTAGTACATTATAAATTGCCCTATGCTGCTCAGCTCTCCCATCTCCAAATTCATCCCTTCAGCTCAGTTTCATTCAAATCAGTTAAGTTAAAGGTTAAAGGTTACTTGTTGCCCTCAGACATTTGAGAGAAGAGGAACTTCGTCAGGAAATGCATCCTCACAAGCCGTGTGTTAAGTGTAACACTGAAGACACAATGCTTTGCCAAAATCAGGGTCCAATTGTTAGCCTGCCAGAAGCATGAGAAGTATTCTTTAAGGAATTGAAACTGGAGCAGATTGCAGCAACTCTCTTCTATGGCACTGGAAAACGTCCTGCAAAGATATCGACAATTATTACTAATTTTTCAAGCGTTGACAGTGTGCTCAGTATGTTCTGAACATGTGTTGCTGCAGACTGAGCCAAGCACGAGGCCTCTAAGATCACAAAGGAGCTTTTCCTTTCGGATCCCTTGTAGCACTCTGCCCACAATTCAGAGTGTTGTCTCCCAGCCCTTGAGAGCCGTCTGTGGGTAATGATGTATGTTGGCTTTGCTAAATTCCAGACCCTCTCTCTTCTATCATTGAAAGGAATGCTTCTTAACTAACATCGGGCTTGTTAGTGTTGGTAACTGCTCATTCAAACTTCTGTGAAGGGGCACACACAGCCCATCAGCAATGTGGCAGTACCCACTTGCTTATTATCCTTAATCATACCTGGATTGCACTTTTTGGATGTAGTGGTTATTTGGCACTAATTATTGCTGTTGTCTATGGCATAATTGTTTTTCTCCATCTCCGCTGCAAATAAAGAAGCTTTCTATGTCTGAGATCTTATTAATTGTGAGTCACCAAAGAGGGAAGGGGCCTGGATAATGTACTTTGGTTCAGACCCACAGTTTTGGGACACACTGAGGTGTATAAAGACTCTGGCTTAGTCGTTCTCTTTTTGAAGACCTTCAGTGCGCTACTAGGAAAAGTAAATATATCAGCTGTCAATGTCCTTTACAAGCACATAATTTGAGTCCATTAGAAAATTGTTCACAGTTGTTATTTGAGCGTTTTCCACATTGGTATCCTAATTAAATTGGATTATTCCAACGTTTCAAACCATAGACCTTTTAGCTTGTAAACTGGATGAATTTTATTAAGGTAATAATAGTCTTGAAATCATGGCACTAAAATTAATACTTTAAGGACAGTTGAATAGATTTTTACTACTTAGTATGGCACGTGATTTACTGTTGCAGACTAAACTAGCTCTTGTGATTGTTGAAAATGGGGAGTATTTTTGTTGCAATTCTGTTTGCTCTCTCCCTTGTAACTTCCCCAAGCATCCATTTCCTGAGCAGAAATTTTCTAAGCTCTACCAAGGTTCCACAAAACCAAGATGCCTTGAACCCAACGCTGCCTGCCAATGAGAGCTATAAGCAACAATAATAATTCAGTTAAGAAACATACAATGCACTGCTACTGCTGTGCATTTTAATCTCAAGAAATTGAGTAATGATCACCTTAATTACAGCGTACATGATTTTTAAGTGTTCTGTATTATGAATTTGAGTATACGAGCACTCCCTTGGAAGTCTATGGGTTCTGTTTGCGTGGAATTACGTGCATGCATCAAGCAGATGCAAGCATAGATGCAAAGCCCAAATCACATGTGTTCCTTTGCTTACTCTGTGCTGTTGAATTCAGCCTCTCTCACTGTGCCATCGCTTGCGTTAGTGATGTCGTATAGCTTTGGGGAAGGGAAGTGGAAAAGAAATTTAGATTTCTGCATTCCATCATTGCTGTGGGTTTGGCATTAATGAGGTGAGTTCATCAGCTGCACACGTGCTTTGTGCAGCACGAACACAACTTTGCTATCATGGGTTTGGAGAAGAGAAAGGCAGTGTCTGTCTTGGGATTTGACACGTGTTTTTCCTCGTGATGTGAAGAAATTCTGTGCTTGCTGCACATTTGCAAGTAGCAGCGGAGCCCGGTGAAACGCGGGGTTCAGGCTGCACTTCCTCTGTTCTTATGGTGTGTATTGCTAAAGGGATATCTCATCAAAGCTTCGTTAAAGGAAACCTCTTGAAGTCTTAGGGGAATTGGCAATTACAGGTTATATTAACAAGACCTCATGAGAAAAGTGAAAAAAAAGTGCAAAATGAAAATGCTTTTAGAAAACAGACAAATTTGCTGATGGTGGGAGGTGAATGTGAATATCATCATTTCAAGGGATCTGTCTGCACCATCACACTCTTTTTTGGACGAAAAATGTACCTCATGTTAGAAAAGAAGCAGAATTTGCAGTGATGTTAATCTCAGAAGTCTTTCTCCGTAATTTTCCATGATACACATTTTCAGGAAATAGTTCATGAATTTAAATTGTTTGTACTTTTGGAATGCAACACCACTTTTTAACTTTGGTCATGGGCTTTGAAGAAAATAATTACATATTTTTTGCCATATGCAGAAAATAGAAGATTATACTGCTGCTTCTCTTGATAGAATACTTAGGTGTGTGTAGTCTGAAATAACCTACATCAGTTGTTGAATGCTGACTAAGGTAGAGGAGGGTAATTAGAAATCATCTTTTTGTGTGTAATTTGTTTTAATACTTAAACAGTTTTAATACTAAAAAATACATTTTTTGGTGCCGTCTTTTTTTTATATAACTGCAATCTTAACTTTGGTCCATTCTGTATTCTTATTTCTCTTCCAAATGTATCCTTCCTTCTCTACCCTCTTCAGAATAATTTAGTAATTTCCTTATTTGGAGAAAAAAATGTTCTTCCAGTCTAAAGCAGAGTACTATTATCAACGATTTTTAAAAACATTTTAATCCCAAAAATTACATTTTTTTCATGTTCAAAAAACATTTTAATCCACATTTAAAGTATTAAAAAGCTCTTATTTGATGTCTAAAGCATTCATATTTTAAATTAATTTTATGAAGTATGATGGACCAGGAGAAAGAGAAGGAAGTGGGTCAATGTGTTGAACTGTCCTGGTTAGGGAACTCATGCATCTGATCCGGAGTGTGGCCTTGATACAGGATGTGTACTTTGTGAGAAAAGGCCAAATGATTGCATTGGTAGGGAAACAAAATCTCTTGTTGGATGTCCTTACAGAAGTTAGAATTAAACTTTCAGTGTGCAGTAGCATCCTGCGTGTGGCTTGTAAAAAGCTTGCTAGTGCTGTGTCCATCAAAAATTTGTGTTATGCATCATACCAAAGTTTTGCCTATGGTTATGCTGAAATAACAATGCAAGTATTAATTTACGGTGCTTTGTTCTATTTAGCCCATTTTGAGAGAAATTTAAATGTGTCCTTCAATCATTCACTAAGTCATAGCTGAAGAGAATTGGGCCTTTCAACATGGAGAACAAATGAAGTGTGCCAAAGTGATTTCCATTGCCCAGACATTGCATTGTCTGAGAAATGTTGAATTCTGTCATTTCTATTATCTGTTGCTCAGAATTGCACTGAAAAGAATGACTTTTGCAAAATACTCTCCCATTCTGAACTTCCTGTCTTCTATGTTTTTGAAGTCCTCGGCGCATTCACTTACAGCCCTGGATATATGGAAGAACCACAAGCTTCTAATTCCTCGGAGACGAGGAGTGAATGAACATCTGCAGTGTGCTGCTGCTGCTTGTGTTGCCTGGTCTATAAGGATAACAATGTGAAGATATTTTCCTAGCCCTTTTTTTCCAATAAAATTGATAAGAATAGTGTACGATCAAAATCTTAATCAGCCCTCTAAATTTACCAGCAAATTTCGTCAAGTGTCTGTAGCACCTCATGTTATTGCTTAGACTTTCTGGTGAGTTCTCTGTAGTGCCGAGAAGAGGTAATAAATTCATTTATTTTGATAATTCCCAATCCTTGAATTCACCACTGTCTCAATCTGTTGTGACTAGTGTATAATGAAGCCTCGGGGGCAGTAGGGTAAGTGAAGTGCCCCTTCTGCCCTTCACAGTGAGAAGTGTAAGATTTTGCTGTTGTTCCACAGTTTTTATCTACCTGGGTTAGCATTTCTCAAAGCACACTGGAGGCCTGTGCCGAACCCCATACCGCTCTGGTTAGACAGTTTATATTCCTTTGTTATAGCTTTACACTAATGTCCAGCCACAGAAGTAGAGGAATATTGCAATTGTATTCTAGAGATGGGCTCTTAAATATTTCCTTTCTTAGATGAGTAGAGAATTTCACTGAGACAGGCTATAGGAGCCTACACGGGAGAGAAAGGAGAGCAGGAGTAGGCATGGAGGCAAAGCCATACAAAAGCATGGGAACAGGGCCCTCAGCCAGCCACGCACTAATCAGGCTGTTTTCCCTATGTCTTCTGGGACTGTTGCTAGCTCTAGAAAGGCTAAGGACTTAGTGGAAGGACTGAGGTTTTGCAAATCACTGTGCTTTAGACTCAGAAGACTGCACCGGCTGCTCAGTCAGGGGCTATGGCATCCTGTGGAAATCCAAATCCATTACAGTATACTGTGCTTCCAAGCCCTCAACTAGACAGGAATTTCACAGCCTAGTTTATTCCTTCAAAAAATCATTGCGTGGTTCTTGACTCTGGGGAATGATGGTAGGACCACAGCCTCATTACAGGCAACCTGAGTGATTTGTTTCGTAAGGCCTTTTCATCTAAAAACTCTATCTAGAGTTTACATTTGTGACTGCATGTCTTTAGATCACGAAACTTTCACTAAAGCTTCCTAGGGCTCCTTGTCTTCCATTGTGTGACCCAACAAGAAAACATATTTCAGGTAGATATGGTGGCATCAGCTACCAGTATTCCTCTGCTGGTTGGTGGATTGAAGTAATTTTTTTTTCCTCACGCACACACATACATACTAACAAATATTTGAAAGAGTTCTGTTTGGTCATTATGGAGTGAAAATAAGCGCATCTGCTCTTCTGGTCTTCTGATATTTCAGATTCCCATAGTAATCTGCAGTGTCCGTTGCAGAGCAGGAACTTCCCCAGGGGTGTCATTCATAGCTTCATCTGAGCTAGTGGTACAGACTCAGTGTCCTAAGCTGATGTTTTGTTCAGTCAGTGGGTTGTTTTAAATGCTTGAGAGCTGATCTGAGGCATTGCCCCTGAAGTTTGGAGTTCTCTTGCTTGACTTTAAGTTACTCCTCACTTTTACTGGAGGTTTGGAGCCTCCAGAGTGTCTTCAGTGTTGGAGTGTCCATGTTCCTAAAATTTTTAGCCTGGACAAGCCACTAGCCTTGATATTTAGGTTTTTCCTGCTCAGTCAGAGACTGTTCTAGGTTTTTAGCAGCCTTTTGTATCCTATAAAAGAAATGTGATTTTGACACCTGTTTATTTTCCTGTTACATGTGCGTTGCTTCAGTTCTGTTTTATAGCCCTATCATTTCCTCTCTTGTGAAAAAGATTTGTTCTTCAGATTTGTGATAAAGATGGTTTTGGGGGTTTTTTTTTTTTGCTTTTTTTTTTCTTTTACTTTTTTTTTTCCTTCAACTTTTCTCAAAAGTTGTAGCTTTTGCAGCTGGTGTGTATACATACAAAATTTAAGTTTTCGTGCTCTTAGTATTGGATCATCTTCAGGATTCAGACTGAAACAACAGCAACAACAAAACATGATAAGGATGCACATATTTTAGCACCCCATTCAGACTCCTTTACTGTTATGTAAACACCATCATGAGATGCTTTGGAGTTTCCACTGAGAATAAAGTTAAAATGGAGCCACGGTTCTTGGTATCAGACTAAGAACAAGCTCTCATCTTCCCCCTCAATAATACATCCAGTAATTTTACTTTTGGCTTCTTGTTTTAATTTCTTCTACTTTCTTTCTACCACAGTATTTTCTACAGATTTTTCTGACCTTTAAGTACAGCAGTTTCATTTTACTACAACCTTGTTTTGTTTTTAAGACTTAATCTACATCTAACTATTAATTTTTTTGATAAAATATTTTTCTTAAAGTAATAACGTTGCATGCCAGTGTATTATTTTTTTCCTTTTTTTAGCGTAAAAAAACCCCCACAAACCAACCCCCCCACTCCCCACCTCTAACAACAATCTCACCTCTCTCGTGATATTTCCCTAACCTTCTCCATGACTATAAAATGACAAGTTTTGTCTAATGAACTTCAGAAACTGCAGAACACCGGGAGAAAATTTCTAATTCTTTTTTCTTTTTTATTTCCCATTTATTTACTTTTTTAGAATAAGTGGACTCTATAATGTGCATGTGGCGTTCGCCTGAATAATGATTTATTCTCCCGTTCCATCTGCATATCTGATTTAATTATTCTCATAAAAAGGGAAGGCAAAGGAGAAGTTATCTTAACAAGTTAAATTTTAACTTGCAGAAGAAGTATTTTCCCCCCGCTGCCCTTTCAAATAGTTCTTTCATATCCCCTGATGCACAGCAGGGGGAATGGCATTTGCCATCCCGTGACAAAACGAATTTGTGCTCCCGTGGATGTAAAGCTGGTCCAAACGTGAATTAGCTTGAGTTGTATTGTGTTTCTTATACTAATATAATATTGTTCTAGTGCTTGCCCCTGATTAAAGAAATACATAAATAAATAATTTATAATTTAATTAATAAGGTATAATATGCAAAGCACAGTAATTTCAAACAGCTTGTAATGTCTCTAATGCACTTTCAATTTTTTATTTTACATAAGGGCTATATTCATTATGTGGTTATGATAAACATACTAATGAATTTTATTACAGGAACAAATTTAAACATGTAAATGAGATCAAATAGTATTAAAATGCAAACGATGGTGAAACTTATTACAAACTAACCTTGCCAACATACATGGAGTGATGCTACGGAAAGGACTCTGGGAAGTTGCATACTTGATAGAAAGTCAGCACAGTCCTCTTACAAAGTCACCCAACATAAGATTTTATGAACCCTTCGTTTTTAGTATTGAATAAAGTCTCTTGAACAGAAAAAGTTAACTAGGACCCTGGGTTTACACGTAACTGGGTGACAATTAAAATCCCTTTTCTTGTTCCAGTGAACAGTAATCTGTGCATAATTACATTCAAATGAGATATTAGCATTTTTTGTGCTTACTCTTTGTTAATTGCAGAGTTCACTCACCATGGTAATGCTTTTGATAGAATCAAGCAACCTTACTGACCTGATGCTGCAAGGCATGTTTGGAAATTCTGCTGTATTCTTCTTTTTTTTATTATTATTATTATTTTTTTTATTTTGGCATTTTGTGGAGTCCTGCTGCTTTTATTACATTCCTGACACTTTTGTTAATAAATCATTGCAAAGTTAATGAAAATTGCATTCAGGCATATCCAAAATAATTGTGTCCTTTGTCATGCTAATAAATTGAAAGATGTTGATCCAATGGGTGAATGCATGCCCATTATGGTGAAGTTTGTGATATGTGTGCCTGTTGCGCTTGTAGTTTCTGACTTGGCATATCGTTCCATGTAGAAATCTGCAAGGAAAACAAAAGTCAATATGTTTTATTTCAAAAGTTATGCAACCTGCCTCTTAATTATGTTGGAAAGTGGGGAAGGATTAAAATGTTTATATTGAGATGTACAGTCACCGTATTATCTGCAGGAATCGGCAGTTGCCTTGCACGAGAATAAATTCTGCGATGAAAACAATTAAATATCTCTTTCTTCTTGTCTTTTGAACTTTCATGCTTATTAAGCCCAGATAATAAATGATAGAAAAAATTAAACCCTGCTTTCATACAAAGCTGTGGTGCGTGCGAAGGAAAATAATGTCACAGTTTTGCTTATTTTTTTGGAGAGGTGAGGGGTGGTAATTTTCATTCTAATCTGCATTCCAGATAAAAGCTGGAATAGAAGAATGCAGACGGGATTAAATTCTTCGTTTGCTTTCATTGTATTTTTAAGAGTGACTTCGGCTGCTCGATATCAATTATAAGTGTCACGCTGATAAAAATTGAGTTAGATTTTTGGTGCAGGTTATTTCTTTCATGTTTTGTATCCTAACTAAAAAATAAGGATAAGACAAAATGTTAGGGAAATGATTAGCTGGAAAAATTATATTTCATCATACGATATTCGAGTGAAAAAGATGTTGATACTCTGAAAACCATAGGTAATTTTAGTCAAGAGTATTTAATTTATGCACTGGCCCATCATGCTTGTTTTAGGTGGGTATTTATTCTGCTACTCAATCAAATCACGTAGTTTCCATAACAACTGCCACATCAGATGTAACGTGCAGTATGCTGTTCGAATTAGTGGATGTTTGAAAGATGTGTTTTTGTTGTGTTGTTTGAATATGTTTTTCTCCTCTTATGCTTAAAAGAATGGTATATTGGTAAAGGCAGATAGCACGTATTTTTTTAAGTTAAACATGTACAGCTTACTGTATCATAAAGATGGACGTGCGGTGTTTTAAGACAACGTCTGCAAAAATGAAAAAAAAAATTGGCTCTTTAATGTGGTACCCTTAAAGGAACTCCTTTTTACACATGAAGCTCACTGACCTCAGTGGAGGTATGGGTGTGCGATGAGGGTGAAAAACAGCTAAGAGAAGGTTTTATGTTTTGGGGAT
Source organism: Lagopus leucura (assembly GCF_019238085.1). Lineage (NCBI taxonomy): Eukaryota > Metazoa > Chordata > Aves > Galliformes > Phasianidae > Lagopus > Lagopus leucura. Next base: position 101,475,552 of record NW_024962252.1, read on the forward strand.
GTAAAAGGTGTCTTTCAGAATGAGCTGGGAAACGAAGTATGTGTTGTGGTATTGGCACTGTCCTCAGAGAATTAGTGCTTGGGTAAAAGCTGTGCCTTCAGAAAGTGGAAGGAAAGTTTCCCTGAGAGCCACAGTCGGCAATAGTATGATTCCTCTGAATCATTTGATGAAGTGTTTGGACGGTGATGAAGAGTGGAGGCACAATTAAGTGAGGTTGTAGTCTGCTCCAATTTTAGAGGTGTGTTTCAGACCTTTTTGTCCATCGCGATGTCATTTACTCCATTGACAGCACATTTATAAATCTCAGAAATTATTAGGAGGTCAAAACAGAATGGTGAGGCAGCCCAGTTTCAAAGCATGATGAAGGAATGTCTCATCACTCTGTTTATTTGTGAACACTTTTTCCATATGACAGAAATAGATGAGGTCTTTCCCATCTAAATAGCCTCTGTAAAGTTGCACGTTGACTAGAAACAGATATCAAGTACTGCATGTGTATCAGGGTATTGACGAGTTCAGATCACCTGCCAAATTTAGACTGGGATGGTCTAGACCAGCGGAGGGCAGTTTACAAAGCTCAACTTTCCCACTTTGAATCCTTTCAAGGCATCGGAAAGAAGAGTGACTGAGCTCAGAGGGCAGACAGGTTCATCACTCTTCAGTACTCTCATTGGGGCAGTCTCCTTTCCTTCCTGCAGCCACTGCAGAGCTGCTGTGCACTGCTACCAGGCTCCATCCCTGCTTTGTGCATGTTGGCACAGGCTGAATTAGTGCTGCAAGACACAGTGCTTTGACCTCTTCACAGCAATTCTTTGTGATCCTGACCTGACTATGAGATTTCGGCACAAGGTAAAACAATATGCCAGCCCTTGCCTGTGTTAGCTTGATTCCTAGACAGAGATTCACCATGGTGATAGTTGCTGAAAAACAGCAAATCCCTGCCATTTGTGCTTTTAAAGCAATGCTAACACTTCAGCAGATAGCGCTGCGATGTGTATCCTGAGAGCATTCACTGAGTCTGAATGAAGTGACAGTAAAATCCTAGCCTAGTATGAGAGGTTGCTGTGATTCTTTTCGAGCTGGAGTCCAACTGGTTTTTCTGACTTTCTACTTGTTTCTTCTGTTGTTTTCTTCTATTCACGCAATAAAGTTGCTAGTGGCTGTTTTATGGAGGCTGAGTTCTTGGCAGTAGTATTTGTCCTTCTTTGCAGGGGCTCCAGTGAAATGTGTGCTCGGTGCCAGCTTTCTGTTAGCGGCTGGTTCATGGGAGCTGCTTCACCCTTACAGTAAGCCTGCCCACCAGTGTGTGTCAAAATGTTACGGTGGGCTGCAGGGTCTGGCAGGTCCCAGAGCATATTTAATTGGACAGAATTTCTGTGGGTCGGGTCAGTCTTCATGCGGTAACCTTATCCCATAAAATAATTTTTATGAAAACAAGCCCTTTTCAAAAGTCTTTTTATAGCAGCAAATGCAGCTTTCTAAAAGTAAGATCATCATCAAGCTGCCTCCAGTGTGCATGCTTCCAGAACTGCTAAGGTATTTTTTGTGTGATCATGTCACATATAACATCACACGTTATGATGTTTATGTCACGTTTATAAAGCTTATAGTTTATTTTACAAAATACTTATAACTCACAGTTTTCTAATGTGGGGCTTGTCGCAACTTTAATTCCGGAGGCATAATTCTGCTTAGACAACACAGAAAGAAAAATTAAGCACATAGAGACCTTTCTCCTTTTGAGGGGATAAATAGGGTGGAAAAAAAAAAAAAAAAAAAAAAAAGCTCAATGTTTTTTAAAGAGACCGACATGACAAAAATGATTGACTTTGGGAGTTGATGTTTATTCCCTTTGAAAGCTGTTGCTGACAATTCCTGTTGCTTATATTGAGAAAAAAAAAATTATTTCCAGGAAACACAATTAATATTTCTTTCGTGGTGCTGTAGTTTTAGGTATGTTTACATAGGCTTACCTCTGTCAAGATAAGCTAATTCTAGGTCTCAGAAAACTCTGCTCCCTTTTCTTTATTGAGAATCTTATGTTAAAGATAGAAAAATGAACACGACTAATCCAGGAAAAATCTATCCTCAGAACACTTGCTAATGAGCCTTTAGGGGCTGATAATGACTTACTCTGTCTTAGTTCTGAAATCCCACTTTCTCTAATGCATATTCCAACAAGTACAGGTTTTGGTTTACTTCAGTTTTAACAACCCAAGGGTTGACTCAGCCTGTCTTGGCCAAGTGAACATCTGTCTGGGCTTGGATTAAGCGATGTCAGCAGCATAAAGGGAATCCTCTCACAGTGTTAGGGAAGGGGCAGACAAGAAGAGGCTCCTTTCCGAGGCATTTGGGGGCACTTACGGGAAAGGCACTGACGGTCTGTCCTCACTAGTCAAGGTCACTGAGTCTTGTTGATCAGCATAAACCTTGTCAGATGGTATCAGCATATCCTGCTGAGAATGATCACAGCAGGGGTAGAAGGTCGGGAGGAAGGAGAACTGAAGAACAAGGAACTTTTGAGCAAGAGATGGCAGCATTTTTTTCTCAATGGCAGAAGAAAATGAGAAGCCAGGCTGCACTGAAAACAGAGAGTCTGAACCAGCAGAAGGATTTCATTGTTCGGGAACAGAACATCAACAGTTACATTTAAATGGCTGCCACCTTGTATGAGTGAGTCATGTGCTCTCAGTTCCGAGTGTGAACAAAGTCAAAAATAAAACTTTCTTGGCAGACATAAAAAGCAAGGGGCAATTCATCATAACTTAGAAGAACTGTAGCATACGATGCACATTTCTTTTGTTATTCATGCCTTAATTCATCATACATACAGTGGCTTACAAAAACAAATTGTGTTCTGTTCTGGTTTCTGATTTCCTCCTGCCCCCCTATTGCTACCCTGAATCCAGGACCTGGAATCCTAACTTACCTCTTCCCTCAGCTCATGTTAGTTGAGCTGAACTGAACTTAGAGTGCTAGAGCACACTGGATGATTTCTGCGTGTCTGAGGAGGCCTTGACAAAGTTCTCCTTGTAATTTGTTGTTGAATCATTTACCCTAGCCATGTGATAAAACTTAATTGCAAGCTTTCAGAAAAAAGCAACTGCCCATGCCCCGAGGCAGCAGTAGATCATGCCCCTGCTTTTAGTGAACGTGGGAAAGTCTACTCAATTGAGTGATGTTTCTGATGACCATTATTCAGAAAGAAAAAATGGCAAAAGTGAGGGTGTATTCCTTTGGTAGGGAATCAAAAGAAAAGTTACGGTTTTATAGTAGATCCAGTAATTACCTTAGATATTTAAAAGTGTCTGGCAGTTCCCTGCAAGTCTCTCTACTAAAAAGAAGAAGCCGTGTCATGCTTGGAGGGAGTCCAAGACTATCATAAAAATAATCAAAATATATACCAGTTATTTTAAAATTCAGCAGAGAGAGTTAATAAAAAAGAATGCCAAATCTTCAGCACTCTGTGTTGAGAAGAGTAAAGTAGACGAGCTGTAATGTTCCTTCTCAGATGAGTATTTCTGAACCCCGTGCTGGTGAGCATTCTGTGCAGTGCGTGCATGCAAGGAAGTCTAGTGAAGATCTTGTGCTGGAGTGCCTCTGCAGCAGGATTCCTATCGATTTATTGAATGTTTTGTGAATGTCTGTAGCCCAAAGAATTGTAGCATTTGAGACTAAAGGTGTTTGTTTTTTTTGTTTGGTTTTTTTTTTTTTTGTTGTTGTTGTTTTGTTTTTTTTTTTTTTGGTGTGAAGAATACTAAAATTTGAGGAAAAAGAAAATTTTTTCTTCAAATACAGAAATCATATTTTTAAGCATAACTAATTAGCATTTTGTCGGTCTTAAAAAGATTTTAACTCTCTATATTACCTCCCACTCTACAAATCTTTTTTCTTAAACACAGAAGTTCGTATCAATGTACCTCTATCTTTCTTAGTAAACTCCTGTCCATAAAACACAGCAGTTCAATATTATTTCTAACCTGTAATTCTGTATTTTCTTGGTGAAATGTGTGCTTCTTGTGAATCTGTGGATCCTAGTTCATGTGCCTGTAGTCAAAATAAATTCTTCCTAAGGACCATGATATCTTACTATCCAGTTCCATTTAGATCAACCAACCAACCAAAAAAACAACAAAAGCCATTTAAAAGCAGAAAGCAAAGGAGTGGTAGGATCCACTAGAATCAGTGCTTCTGAATAGAAGTATTTTTAGATATTGAACATGTTGATCCTTTGCTAGGTTGTCTTCTGGAACTGTATGTTTTCTAATTTCATCTTTATTCCGTGTGATCTCGGGACTATGAGAGATCGCACAAAAGAGATTTCTTATCATTTTCCTTCAGCCCCTTCCCCATACTTTCAGCATTTTTTTTAGCACGGCTGGGACGTTCAGAGCTTGCAGTTTGAGCCCAGAAGAGGCAAGTTGTTGCATCCAGAGGAGTGCCGACCCGCTGGCTGCCGATGGCTGAGGTTTCTCTGTGGCTGTGGCTGCGCACAAAGGTGATGAGCTGCCAGCTCTGCATTGTGAAGCAAGGCTCAGTAGGGCAACACCTCAGGGCGCTGCCAGTTTTTTGTTTTGTAATTAACCGCGGCATCAGATTCTCTTACTGGAGGGCACAGCAGAGGACACCTGATCTGTTGCAAACTGATGACAACACTAAAATGTAATTTCTGCCTAATTTCATGCTGTTACACGATAACTTTAAACCCTGCTTGCTGGTGAAACTTCCGTAATTGCACAGTTGTTTCGGTGAGGTTCTAAAGCTGTTAAGGGTGTGCTGCCGTTTTATGGGTCACCTGCAATAACCCCAGTTTTATTCTACATATTCTGCTATGTGCAAATTACAGCAGATGCACGTTATTTTCATTCCGATTGTCGTGTACTTTGTGCCATGTCCTATAAAGCTTTACAGGTGTACTTCAGAAGTTAAGTAAGAGAAAAGAAATCTTTTTTTTTTTTTTTTTTTTTTGGAGTAGGCTTTTTTTTCTGGTTTTCTTTCGGTTTTGATTTGTCTCTGATCAGCATATTAAAATCTGTAATTAAAGCTTGAAAGGTCCAAACCGTATTCCAAAGGCTAGTTACATAAATTTGAACATTTCCAGATATTCTTTTGATGTTACTGAAGTTCATGCAGCTATATTATGCACTCTGACATCCATGTCATGTAATGTTTGCTCAGCTGTTTCACTACTAGTCAAAACTAAAAGTTGTTTTTGTTTTTTTTTTGTTTGTTTGTTTTTTTTCCAGTTCTCTCTCTGCAGGGTCAGCCTGGCTGAAAGAAAATGAAGCTGTCTGCCTTCGGCTTATACATCATCACCAACAATAAACATGCCAAGTTCAGAACCTGCATTTTGTTATCTGACTATTTTTGATAGCAGAAAAAAGACAGCTTGATTTTCATTAGCAGGGTTGACCCTACGGGGCTAGGAGCAAGGGGAAAAAACGTATTTTGACTTGAAGGAAACTGAGGAAACATGACATGGAAGTCAGAGAGAGACTATATATGCATCCCCAAGGTGTCATTTTTAACAAACCTTCTTCTTTCACTTGAGGAAATTCTGAATCAACCACTGCAGACTCCTATAGCTGTCCAGTTGGCAAGGGCTAATATTTCTGCCTTTGAATTATGCATTATCCTTTGCTTTGTTTTTTTTTTCTTTTTCCCTTTGGTGTCTGTTTGTCTTGCACTTCTTGGGAATAAGGATGAAAATATGTATTTTTTTGAGGGATGGAAATTCAGACTTCTACTGCTCATGCAGCTCATTCTAAGAGAGCATTTTATGAGCTTATGTAGACTTGCCTTTTAAAAAATGGTTTAACTTTCTTTATCCAACGTAGATTCAAATAATAAGTTCTCCTTCACTCTCATTTCAGGACCAAGCACTAGGCTGAAAGGATAATTTCTTTCTCTCCCAATTACACTCTTTTTTTTCTCCCCTCTCTCTTCCTATCACTACATATATAGTTTGTTATTTCTTTCCCCAGTTCCTGCATATGTTTGTTACAGACTGGGGAACTGTTATGGAAACCCTTGACTTGGGCAGAGTACTGATTTAGAGCTGTGAGTAGGGAAATGTATCTATAATGTTGTTTCCTTCTCCCCTCTTCTGCTGGGCGACCATGGAAGCTGCTGCTGCAGTTCTACTTTTGGACACTGCTGAAGTTCCTTTCTGAGGGTGTTTGGGGAAATGAGGAATACTTTTCTAAGAACAAAATTTGGCCCTGAATCTATAAAGCGCTGTAACCCTGTTTGGGGAGTTATACCAACTGTTCTATAAAGCAGCCAGCGATGTGCTGTCAGTGCTGGATTTTACTTTTAAAACACAAGTCCAAAATAGAGGCAGAATTCAAAGTAGACTTCAAGGGAGCAGAAGTTTTGCCAGAGCTTTCTGATGCAGTTTAGAATGGGCTGTGCTGCATCCCACCAGAAGCTGCAGTATTCGTCCCCTCTATGCTCTGCTTTTGCTTCCTTGATACATCTGTCCATCTAGTTTGGAGTGCTTCCTGCCCTGAGCAGAAAAATGGCTTTTCCTACGCTTCCAGCATGCTGGGGTGAATGTCCTCAAATTTGCTCAAGTAGTAAAGGGCCTCTGCCTGATTCAGTGAGCTCGTAGAGCAGTAACACACCTTGATTGTCTTTCCCTAGATATGGCAGTGGCTCCAAAAGCAAAGTCAGCTCACGCACCTCCCATCCCATCCCATCCCATCCCATCCCATCCCATCCCATCCCATCCCATCCCATCCCATCCCATCCCATCCCATCCCACTGTTGCAATGCCTGCACAGCCAAGCAGGGTGTAGATTGAAATGCTTTTGCTCACTGCAAAAATAAGTGGCATCTAGTCCTTGGCAGCCCTCAGGCAGCACGTTAGCAGACTTTCTGATCCAGGGGTTTATATCAGGTAAAGCTGAGCTCTCTGGAATGCTATTCAGCAAACTTGCTATTACAATGACACTGCCAGCTGTAATCTTCCTGGTTTTCATTTCAATTTTAGTGCCAAAAAGTTGACAAAGTCCAGATTGCAGCTTTGAAACTGCCAGGCAAGCTAATCCTGTATAATGTTGTAGAAGCATGGGGGTGCTTGGTAGTTGATAGATGATACTTGACATCTCTTAGCTTTATTCTGTTTTATTAAAGACAACTCTTTACATTTACTTGAAGGCAAACAGAGATCTCTAATTGTCATGTAGAAGCATTTACATGATAAGATGCTGTTAGTTATTGAAGTGATAAGAAGAATTTCAGTGCAATTATAGTTGAGATAGCACTAGAGAGTGGTGATATATTTTATTTAACTTTCTCATATATTAAAAACACTGTCCTTGAGCATTTTTGTAAAAATTATGAAACTTTAGACTTCTAGAATGTGAGTTGGCATATGCTGAGATTGTGTAACAGTGTATGCCTCAACCAATAAATACTAACCAGCCAAATTCAGGAAGCCAAAGTGGTGTATTAATTTTAGTGCCAGTGTTTCTCTGAATCGTGTAGGTTTGATGTTTGAGTGGTGGAGAAAAAATATAGATGCATAGTATTGCAAAAGTTTATAAATACTTAACTCTCTGAGTATAAAATGAAGCCTTTTCAGGGTGTTGGTGAGAATATATTTTTTTTACATCTCTTTTCTTCCCAGCTATCTGCAGACCTTGAAGAAACGTTCCTTTTCTATCATTTCTGTAACAAAACTTTTGCATCCATCTTTAATTGTACATTTTACCAAGTAGTAATTGCTAACATGAAATGAGCAAAAACAGTTATGTTTTCAGAAATGGTCACTTTGCTGAAAGAGACTCCCATTTTTTCTTTGTGAGGAAAATATTCTCTATCAAAAAATGTCTTAGGGAACCACTAATTATTTTTGCAAATATTAATTTTATTTTAGTAAAGGGGAACTTCCACTCACATCTTATCTCTTAAGCTGAAGACCATGTGAGCTTCTGCATAGATTCATGCAAGAGGTCCTTTCTATACACCTGATAAATTAAATAATGTCAACTGTTCAAACTGCAGAGAAGCAGAGACGAAGCATTTCGGGTGTTAGAGGGAAACATTTCTTTTATCTCGAGTTTGTGGCACATTGCAGCAGCCTTGCAGGCTGAACTGTCTCAAAGTTCCAGTGCCAATTCAGAAGGCAGTGGCTGTGATTTGGCAGAAGACAAGTAGAAAAAGCAGCAAGATGTCAGGGATTGGAGTGAATTGGATCTGGGAGAAATTTAACTTTTGCCCCACAAAACAAGTTCCACTTGGATAAATTATTTTTATGGGATTTCTCCCAGCTGTAAGACAAACGTATTGTCTTTATTTTCTTGAGAGAAACTATGGTTGAAAATGGTTATCTTACTTTTATGTGTTGTATTTGTGAAATGTGTGATTATGACAGAGTATTTAAAGGCAAGCTCCATTCAGGTGAGAGGCCAGCTGTCCCCCATAGTGATGGGAGTCAAACTATTTTGGGATGTAGCATGAAGCAGCAGATGTTAGGGGTTACAAATACCTTCACATGTTCATAGTGAAATCTGTTAATGTGCAAGTAGTTGATAAAGATACTACCTGCATCCTGGTATATATTTTTGATTTCTTACTGCAAAGTTCGAGTACTTCATGTTACTGGTTACGTCCTGTTGGCTTGTGGAGTAACTAAGTTTTGCCATTTGTCCCATATGACCTTGACTATCACATCAGATAAAAAAAAGAAATTAAAACCAAGAAAGAATAATTAAAAAGTAATAATAATGTAAGTCCTGTATTTGCTCTGACTGACTTGTCTTCTATTTTAATGTTTTTGCACTGTTTCTCACTAAACCAGCTATAAAATGGTAAAAGGCCATTGAGAAGTATTTAGTGATATTTCTGTTGTTGGGGCTACACCTTGAGTGAAATACAAGGACTACAAAGTTAGCATTGTTAATTCCTCTTTCTGTGTCATTGAAGACTGTGGAAACTGGACCAAAATTCCAAGTGTGGTACTCATTATGCTTACATGCATGAGGACTATGGCTCTATTGAAATCAGTGTTATTCTGTGTAATAAAAGTAGATGCAAACCATTTAGTTATAGAAGCTAAATATCATACATATGTTTCCTTTTGAGAAAGAAAGTCTTATTTTTTCTCTGCAGTGATGCTAGCTAATAGGGTATGATTAATGTACATCAGAATTAGTGCTGCTAAATAATGCAAGTCATTTTAGTTAATTTTTCTTGCTGAGCGTATCTTCAGCATGAGCAACTCTTAATCAAAGATGAGCATAACATGGAGGAATCAAAGTTGTAAGTTCATTTCACAGTGGAGTTTGAGTGGTGATGTGATGACAGATTCAGTGCTCAAATTAATATTTAGGTTTTAAAGGTGCATTCCATCCAGAGTACTAGGATGGAGGTTTTCAGAAGTACTGTTTCCTCATTGTATTTATATCAAGGAAATTCTGCACAGGTGAAATGTTCATTGGAAGTTCTGGACTTCAAGTATGGAACCTTCAATATTTACATTTACAAAGAAATAGCAAGGTTGTGCTTGCTGTGAATATACTACCCATGCTCTTCCTTCTCTCTGACCCTCGTTTCTTGACATACATTATGACTGTAGAAATAAACCTGGTAAAAAAATGTTGGATGTTGAATCCACTTAAAGTAAATGACAATGAAAGGTCTATCTTCTATTTTTTGTTTTCACTTACAGTGTTTCAAGTTCTGCAGCTCCTACTGATTGTCCGCCAGCGTGGATAAAAGATTCTCTCAGTATCAGAGACAAAATTTCATCTAATTCATGGCTTCCATGGCATTTTTGAATGGTATCCCTGAATCCTAGATGATGTATGTGCACAAACAGCAAATCCTAGAGGAAAAGGCAGATCTGTAATCTAAATACAGATGCTAGAACAAACCAGTTGTGGTTGATTGTGGCATGTTGTAAGAATGCAAATATAGCATTGTTTCCTTTGAATGAGCATGGTGTTTTGTTAATTTAAGCAATCCTTGCTGACTGGTTAAATGCTCTGAAGTTCTTGAGAAACCTTCATGAAAACCAGGTAAATTGATTAGATGGGAATGGTTTAATTAAACCCTATGACATTGAGAGCAAAAATGATGTGGTGATGTGTGGATGGAAACAGCAAAGGAATATAATCTTTGCAAGTTGTAGAATTCAGCATCTTTGAGGAGACTAGCCAAGGGAAAAGTTAAAATTTGACTTGAGAACATTAGAGAGTGAACTAGGATGATGACTTCACCTGTGCACATCTTATACAACTGTGAGCGGGAAGATGTTCATTGAAGTGAAGCTGCCAACATTGAAAATGAGCAATGCTGCATCAAGTTAGAAGCCTACATTGTAGAAATGCACATCCTACCTTGAGGAGTCCCCAGAACTGTGAATTTTCTTTTCTCATCCTTGATGAAACTGATTTCATTTTTTTCCTTTCCCCCAGAAACAGACACACAGTCCAGTCTTTCTGCAATCCCACTTTCTTCAGTAAACTACCAACAGTGTGCCAGAGCAGACCTAAGACTGTCATGTTGACCTTCCTTTCAATAGATTCAATAGATTTTTGTCTGCTAATGTGTTGGTGGAGTTCAGTTAATTTTCACACCAGACTAAGATTTTAGTACTGCATCTTCAGCGCTGGCTCTGAAGGGGAAGAGAAAATGGAAAAAAAAGAACAAAAGAGGAGTTCACATTTTAATTCTCTGTAGGAAAAATGTTTTTTATTTTTACTTTTATTTTTTATTTTCTTTTTTTTCTTAATTTTTTTTCTTTGATGCCTAGTAAACTAATACAATTTTTAAACTAAGTTTTGTGAATTGTGAATACTTGGTTTAAAAATTATATTCTATGATTCTATATTAGCAATTGTTTCTGACAATATACTTAGGATGTCTATAACTCTGTAATTTCCTGCTCTCTCAAGAGGCACTGGTACATCTTAAAATGGAAGCCAAGTCTGGTTGCATAGTTGGATAAAGGTTGGTTAATTGGTTGATCAGTGTTATTAAAAGCATAGTATCCCTGAACTACAGTGTTCATTAATTGATGATATTTCTCTACCAGTATGGGACTTTGCAAAATTGGCCTTCTGAAATACAGGATAGAAAGTAACAATTGATCTTAAAATAAACATTTAGTCTAGAGCCTGTTTTGTGCCTATGTGGTAAAGCACATGAGAGAAAGAGAGCCCAAAGAGAAGCAAGAAGTCTGTGGATGGGCTGGGGAGGAAGCATCGTGTGTTCTTGTAAACTGGGTTATCCCCAGAACTTGCCCAGAACTCTCATGTCTGCCCCTATGCTTAAATATCATTTATACAGCACAGAAGCTACAGGTTCTGAAGAGTACATCCCTTCTTCCAGCATCCTGCTGCAAAAAGGGGCAATGCAGAGGCCAGAGATATAATTTGTGGAAAGAATTTTTTCCAGCTAGGGTTAAGTTATTGCCTCCTGTTTTTGTCTTCATCTCCATTATTAATCAGATACAAAAAAAACCTTGAAACAAATTCAAAGGAAAAAGAATGCAAGCTGTAGCATTGCTCTATCTTCCTTGTGACTCCCAAAAGGGTTTTCACTGCAACCTGCTCTGTTCTGAAAGCTGTGTTGAATTTTATTTTCCATTTCTCATAATTTCCTCAGAATAGGAGTTCTGTAGTATAACCTAAATGTAAGCTAACAGTAACTTTATAAGCAGCAAACAAAGAAAAGGAACAAAAAAATCCAAGACACTGGCTGTTGTTTCCTCCTGTAGTGTTTAGCACTTGAAAAACAAAAGAAAGCCTATTTCATACATTGTTGTCCCTGCAAAATCCCTCCTACTTCTAGCTTGGCAGAAACACTAGGATAATTCTTTTTTCTTTTACCAGTGAAGACAGTGGGAGTTCTAGTATTGACTTTTTGAGACAAATGTAGTCCAGTGCTTGTATTTCAGTACAATCCTGATTCCAAGCTAAATAGCTCTCTGCAATTCACTAATGCATGTGTGACTTCTTTAGTTTCTCTGGGTTTTCCTACATCTAATGATGAAGCTTTGCAGAATAGCATGTCAATACTGGCAATGGGCAGGCATGAAATGTTGTAGTTATCAGCACAGCATGTAACATGTCCAACTGTAGGAATACGCTTTGCTAGTGGCAGGTAATGTATTGCGTTACAGGAATTCATTCTCCTACTTTGTTTCCTTCTTGTTAATTAATTTTTGCCAAATAAAAGACCTCGTTTTTAGAAAAACCTCATTTTGTTTCCTTGAGCTTATCTTCATATATATATGCATATACATATGTATATTCATTTTATTTATTTAGGGGTTCATACATGCATGTATTTGTTCCTGAAAAAAGAAATATCCTTTGTGATCCTTTGTGTTTTCTTTTCTCTCTGTGTTTCTTAATGTGAGTTTTTGTCTCCTTGAAGCAGTAGTAAGTCAAATGGATCAGCAAACAGTTTTGGTAATAAGTGATCATAGCCAATGTTTTCAATAAGAAACCTGAACTTAGCTTCCTGTATTAATACTACAGGTACTCATAACTTCAGGGTGTGCTGTATGTCCTACACTTTGGAAATCAGGTCACTGTTTAAGGGTTTAAATATGAATAAGGTGCCTGAAGTTGGAAATTTTGGCTTTATTGAATTGCCTCGGGTCACAGAGCAAATCAGTGGCAGAGTCAGCATTAGCACCCAAGTCTTTCCACAGTCAGGCTCAGTTTACTAGGCTGTAGCCAACCCATAAATATGTCTGTATATTCCTCAATGTACATAATTAATTCAGTCCACAGTGTCTTAATGCTTAGCTTTTCTATACCGTGTCATGGCTGAAGGCAACATTGCATTTTCATTAACCCTCTGCAGCACTGCTGCTTACTTCTGTCAGGTCGCAACATCAGAGCTGAGAGCCAAACTTGTGCTCCTACTGAACAACATCTGCCATTTGCTGCTGCTCTTTCCCACAAGTATTTGGCTTTATAAGGAAATGGGTATATTTATGTTAAAGAAGAGTTTGTGTATTGGAGAGACAGATTCCAGCGAAGTGCATTACACTGTGTGCTTCTCAACTAAGAGAAACCATAGTGTTCATTTTATGGGGAAGTGTTTGTTTAACTACTGGAGGTTATCCCAGTGGCAAGTTCATCCTTATTTGATAATAATGAAACATAAGTTTGATGTTTGCTTGAGTAAGATTGCCATCTGGTAAATAATATGTTTTGTGAGTGTTTATAACAATCACAGTTTAAGCCAAAATTGACTTATCATGATTGCTGCAAATAATACTGCAGTGTCCTGACTTAGCTTCATATTTTTTTCTTTGTTGAATGGAGAAAATATATTTTGAGATCTTTTTGTATTTTACAGTATTTTGCGTAGTTTAAATCTTCATTTTCAAAAGCAATGATTATAGCTGATTACTGTCTGTACTGTAGCTCTAAAGAAGAAGAAGATTGTTTATTTAATTGCAAGTATTGCTATTTAGGTTTTGCATTTAAGTTGACTGTAGATTATTCCTTCTGATTTTTGGACTAGAAAGGCTTTGGAATTTGTTTTCAGATTTTTTTTTTTTTTCCTAAACACTTTAGTTCCAATGAAGGAAAAAAAGTTCAGTACTTTTCTGTCTTGGGAAAGAGCCGTTGCACAGCGTGTGCCAGATCTGTATCATTCCAAGGCTGCCCAAGAATGTCATCTTCATTTCTTAAATGTAATATAATCTGGAGGGGGAAAAAAAAAAAGTTTCTGTAATTCTCCAACTTCTTCATAGATTCTGGTTATTTCCTTGCCTGAACATAGTACAAGTAGAAGATACCAGATTGACTTTAAAAAAGGACAGAAGTCTTGTCATTTCCTAGATCAAGTAGATATGCTTACCCACACTACCAACTTTCTCACACTGCCTTAATGGTTGGATTCAGCGCAGAAAAGGGTTGTAAAAGATTGGCTTTCTGTTCATTCTCTCTTTCAGACTGTTTTCCAGCTACTGCCAACTATAGCGTTGTAAGATTTTGTACAGTTTTTATTTTTGCAATGTGGACATCTGTCCAGTGGGAACAGAAGTGAGAATTTCAGAGTTTAATGGAAACCTGATAACTCAGTTATGAAAATGCTAATTAAGGCATATTTAAATGAGGCCTTTACAAATGATAGTTTTTATGACTAAAATCCCTTCCCACTTATCATCTGCTCAAATGACTGATGTAAAAAATTAACTGTTAAATTTGAAAACAAGATGGTAGGACCAAGCAGTTGTGCACCGATTTCAGTGTCACTACAATTTCTTTAAATTTATATGTGACATATTCTATGCCTCAGAAAACAATACTATTAAAAATGATTTTTCCAAAGTGCTGTTCTATTTCTACATTCACTGTTGTGTACTGTGTTACCTCTCAGGCTCTTTAGACTTTCAAGTATCCAAACTTCCAGTATTTTCTTCCCACAGAGCATTTGCAACACTGGGACTTGTAACTTTAAATGGTGTGGATCTGTGGATCCAGGAGTGTGGGAGAGAGCCACTGCAAGAAAATAAAAAGAGCTCCTCTAGAAGAAGCTGTTGGCTCCTTGTGGATGAATAAATACAAGCACTTTTGTACATCTTTTCCACAGTGTGGCTAACAACCCACAAGTGCAGTGTGATTTTCTGAATTAGGCTCCATTTCACACTCCCCTTTCTGCTTGTCATGGAGGTGTCGGCTTCCAATAGGGGCTGCTTGCTCACAACTTGCTGTAGAGTTGGGATTCCTTGCACTTGGTCTTATGGAAAGAAGTAAAGCACGCTTCCCAATCTAGGGCATTCACTAATTCCTTCTACACCCTGAAAGCACTACTACCCATCTACTCTGTTTTAGCTGGAAAGAGTGTCTCTATCTGCCAGCTCTACCGGAGAAGGAAGAAGCTCTGTCTCGGTCTCTCTGGCTCTCCTCTTTCATCTGGTGTTTATGGAAGGAAAAAACAAAAACTAAAACAACAAAAAACTGCCACTGCTTAGCACAATGTATTTACTAAATGTAAATTGTAGTAGCAAATTGTATTTTTCAAGCTGCTAATTGTGTATTTGCTTCCATTTCAAGTAGTTTCCCAAACTAAGCAGGGTATAGCTTAGAGGCTGCAAATTTTAGTGCACCCCTCCTTGTTTTACCTTTGGGTACAAGAAGCTAAACCAGCCAGCCAACCAAAGTCTGCATGGTATATCCATTCTGTACAGACCATGCTAAAAGGAAGGCAAGTCCCAGAGCTTGGGGAGTTTTTCTGCTTGTAAGCAAACTTCTTACACTTTTTTTTTTTTTTTTTTTTTCCCCTTAAACTCTTGCTGAGACCAAAGAACTTCAGTGTGTTGCAGAGTTACCTACATGTGATAATTTTGATATGGCTCTGATGACATTCTGATACAGTCATTATATTGAATTTCAGTGCCTTAATTAGCATGATGAATCCATATTGGCAGGACAGCTGCCATATAGAAGACAAAAGTGTAGTGAGAATCAAAGGACGGGAAGGTAAAATGAGGTAAATTCAAGCCAGAAAGAACTATTTTTAAAGAGAATTCCTAAAGCTGTTTAGTGTTGCATAAATTATTTTCATTCACTGGGATGAATTAAAATGAAATATCTTCCTAAGATGTCTGCCATGCCTCAAAGAAAGGCAATGGGCTCAAATAGTGAGATTTTTTGGACAATGACATATAGATGTCACAGGTGGGCTGTTGCTACTTCTGCTTTTAAAAATTTCTGAGTGCTCAGCAATGTGCAGTTCATGTACATGCACTGCTTTTGTTTCAGAGGGAAACACCCAAGATGAAAACCAGCTCTGAAGCCCTTAAGTAACATTTTCAAATCTTTTCACAGAGTTCCTGCTCAACAAGAAGCAGAAGAGTGTGTTGTGTGAATACATATGCAGGGGATATGCAATGCTCACATTTGTTTGTTTGACACTTCAGTGCTGTAGCAGTACTAAACTGTGATCATTGTTAGTAATTAATGGGATTAGACATTTAAGTCATTGTTGTCACTGGTTTGGAAAACCAATACGTTATATTTTAATCTCTTTTTAATGTCAGAAGTGGGATTTTTATATTACATTAAAACAAAATGTATGAGTAGATTAAAGAAGTAAAAGGCATTAGCAAACAGCAATTAATTCATGTATTGTTGTTAGTAACAGCAGGGCAGTCTGTGATGTGCATGTGTGTGTATATTCTACCTATTAACAGCCATGGAAACCCAAACATGCACAAGTCCTTGGACTGTTACACAGAACTGTTAATGTTCTCAGACTAGAACTGTGTAGAGTAAATGTTTTTACTGCAGTGAATTTGTTCTATTTTAACCCAGAGTTCATCCATTTTTGAGTTCATCTCAAGACCATGCATTTATATGTGGAGTTAGAGTAGAACCTACCATGACTCTGCTGGAAGCTGCTGTCACTGTCACTACCCTGCACCATGAGCAGAAGGCTGATGCTCAGAAAGCCTGAAGATGACAGTGTAACCACAGAGATCTGGAGAGACATCCTCAGAAGGGTGGAAAGCTGTAGCTAGTAATCAAGAGAATTTTGATTGAAAAGCACCTTATGTAATATCTTCCATACACTGATAAATGTTCAGCTGTAAAAGCTTTCCAGGAATTAATTCTCTCTAATAATATTTGTTCATTTTTACCTTAAAGAGAAAATCTCGATTATGCATCTGCCAAAGGAAAGGAGACCACTTAGTCCACTTTACGCTTAGGCTTTACTTTTACTTTACGCTTACGCTTTAAGCTTAGGCTTTATGATTTGATTAAAGACTTTAAAGGGAACTTGAAGGCTAAGTTGCTCTTGACATTTTGGTTTTCTCTGGACTTCCATATATATGTGCTCTTGGAAAGCCTTGACAATAGAAGATACTTTTCTCAATCTTCCGATATCTGTCGGGAATCTGAGGGTGTTTTGAAGAGCCTTTAATTCACAGCTAACAGCTGCAGCATGCATCTATGGCTATTTAGCATGCTAAACGAGAGTTTATTTTACCAGACAAAGCCTCTGAAGATTAGAGAATCTTTACAAAACAATTGTCTCTGTTTTATATTTTGCCTTCCATCAACAAGCAGGAAAACATCTCACATCACACCTGGGCCTCAGCAGAACCAGGTCTGTGAAATCACATTGGAAAAGCATGCTTCCATCCTACGTGTTCATGTAACTGATAGGTGTAAGCCAGTCAGAGGAATGATGTGATTATAGGCCCTGTCTTTTCAGCCTTTTCAGCTCTCTCCTGAGCTTGTTATGTGAGCTCTCAAAATTCACTCTGTCCCTTAGGACAGAGAGGAAGGCTATTTGTAAGGTTGGACCTCACAGTGCGTGTGTGACCAAGCTCCAAGCTCTGTGCTGGATCTGGCTTCTGACTACTTGCTAGATAATGTTCAGTGCGTCCAATGAGTTTTAAACATGTATTTGGGTTTCAGTATGCCTGAGACAAAAGCTCTTTGCTAACTACCACTTCTACTGATGGGATTTGACAAGGGGTAAAATGGTCTGGCTCCAGGAAACATGAATGAGAAGCCTGGTAGCATCTGGGCTTTTCAACTCACTTGTTCACGGGGCCTAGAGTAGACCTGGCTGTCTACTGGCTTCCTGTGTCAGAAGGCCTTTGCTCAAGAAAAGGCTGACTTTGGGGAATATTAAGTTGTCTAGGAATCAGGAGAGATGAGAATGAGCCAAATGATTGCCTTTATTTTTTTTTTTTCCCTCCCAATTAGAATCTGTTATTCTTTTTTTCTTTTTTCTTTTTTCTTCTTTCCAGTGTATTTTTGTTCTTAATGATAGAGCCAGGTGCCAACAGCAAATAATAATTTGCATAGCTTGTTATGGAGCTTGCTTGGCGTCACAGCTGTTACTGCAATTCTGGATCACTCTAGCTTATGCCAAGCTTGCTGGTTTGAAATCAGCACTGCATGAGGGTTGTATTGCTGATCTCTCTGTGGAACCTGTCCTAGAGAATCTTAGGAAATGGCTTCTTCCCTTCTTCTCCTGGTGGTGGCTCTTCTATGCCTGATGCTTGCATTGTTTCAGGAACCTTCTCTAGTAGAGAATGGCCTGTGTTCAAGTGCAAGTGGTGTGTAATGTTTCCTTCGCCTTGTCCATCCGCATCTGGCTCAGCAGCCTGAGTCAGACTTCCTGCACTCCGCCAGGAATGCTAGGCTGTTGTAATCGGTCCAGAAGGAGTCAGGCTGCACACTCTATTCTCATGTAGATTAAAAAACTGAACAAGTCATCTTGAGATTAGCGCAGGAGTTCATGTGCAGCTGTGACCCGCGTGATTGTTTCGTTACCTAGAGATGCTACGTGGTATTTCGTGGTCACCGTTCACAGACTGCAGTGGAGAAGCGGCTGTAGCTACTTAGCATTTCTTGTCTCTCTGAATAAATGTTGTCTACTTAGTAAACTTGATGGCTTCTCATGCTTTTACATAAGGAAGGAGTAAAAGTTGTGTCAACACTGTTTAAAGAGAAATGTTACACGGTAACCTTTTGAATAGTGAGAAATTTCATGCAAAGCAAGAACATCTTGACAGGGCATAACTGCACATTTATTTAAAATGAAATGATCGTTTATTAACAAAACAATGTCTGCTGGTGCTAACCTCGTTCTGATTTTCTAAATTAACTCTTCTTTAAAACAGGCTCATTATCTAGGAAATGACTGTTTCTAGCAGAGTAAAGGAAATAGGCACAAGTAGTGGTAAGAATCTTATTGTTACGGCTGCTCCCAGCAGTGCTGCTATTAAGGTTCTGTCAGCATTGGCATGAGAAGACTTCTCTTCTGTGATTTTTGTTTTATTTTTACATGATTATAAGATTGGAGCTACTCAGGAAACTTGCACGTCAGGTCTGTGGCTAGCAGTGTGTTTGCCTGGAGCAACTCTTGAACAATAACTTGATGCTGCAAGAGCAGACAGTCCTTCTTCTGTGCTCGTGTCAAGGCGTGGATTTTGGACTACCAGGTTTTCCTCTTATGAAACAGGAGGTACTTATAGTATACTAACTCTACTCATTTTATAATTTTCATTTTGGCCTGATCTCTGGCTGCCTTTCTCATCTTCCCCTGGCAAACTGGGATCCTGTTAGTGAACACAGAGCAGCCACAGTGCAGGCAGGTTAGTGCAATGATGTCACCCTGCTGCTGTCACCTGCAGCTCACTGCTGCCAGCAATGGGCATTGGGATTCAGGCTGGATATTAGGAACAATTCATTCTCAGACAGAGTGGTGAGGCACTGGCACAGCTGCCCAAGGAGTGGTGGGGTCACTGGAAGTGTTCAGGAGCTGTGGGGATGTGGCACTAGGGAATGCGGGTTAGTGGCGTGGTGGGGATGGGTTGGTGGTTGGACTTGGTGATCTTAGAGGTATTTTCCAACCTTAATGATTCTATGGTTCAGCTCTTTTGATGGTCAGTGCTGATTCCTACAGTTCTGAATGAGTGAAGTTTTCAAACTCATAAGCAGTTCATAACACAAACAAAATTATGGCAAAAGTCTCAGTGCTTATTTATGCATACAGTTCATCTGGAGTTAGTTACGATGTTCTCTACTCTACTAATTAAAATATTTACCATATAGTAAAGGCAGTGAAATGTTAGCTGTATGCTTAGAAACTGCAAGAGACCTTCTGGAGTACAGAGTGAAGATCACTAAAAAGAGTGGCCCTGAGCTGAGCCTGCTGCATGGACTGCAGTGATGTTTGTGAAGTGGTTGCTGCTTGCTGGCTCCTCTCTGGCCAGCATGAAATCATTTGGAGGCCACTGAGCAGCACCCACTTGTTGATTGTCAGCTTCACCTGTGGAAAAAAGTCTTTGCAGTTGATATTCTAATGAAAGGTTTTGTGAAAGGGACCAAGGACTGATGTCTGAAGGGTGGCCGCTACAAATGAGCCCTCTAAGGAAGGGGTGAAGGCTGGTGGCAGGGTGAGTAGCAACAGCCTCCATGGGAGGGATTTCTGAGTCTGTGCTCATGCTGTTTCTCATGGAGAACAGGAGTTTCATAGCTGGTTTCATTCTAAGCAGAAGATCGTGTTGTACAGAGCTCTAGTTGCCCAGGTCGCATTTGTTTTGCTCTTGTTTTGCAACATTATGGAGCGATGCAAGTACCAGCAAAATGCAAGTTTGTATTTTTGTCTAATTATGACCTCCTTAAGTTAATTTTTATGCATCAAAGCTATTTGACATTTGTCAAAACAAACTCAAGTCCCTCGGAGAGATTTTACGACAAAACCCACCACTGATCTGACAGCTTGCTCTCTGGGGAAGAGGTAGTGTGGCTAGCATTAAAGACTTAATGCTTCCAAAGTTCTTCCTTACCGCTGGTCCCAAGGCACATGCCTGGGCTGGGCGAAGCAGCGCACCATGGAAGCTGGGAGCATGGCAGCGTTCTGGAGAGCTGCAGCTGCTGCTTGGCAAGTTGTTACGTTGCTGGTGACAGCCTTGCAAAGTAAATCTGAAATTAATGGAGGGGTTGCAGAGCAGTCCCGCCGTTGCTCTGGAAGGAAGAAGGCAGTGCAGAAACAACCGGCTGAGCAGAGCAAGAATTGCTTGCTGCATCCTGCCTGTCAGCTGGGTGCTGCCCTGGGATACTGCCCTGGGCTGGGCAGGGATGTGCTGGATGCTCTGCTGCTCCCATGAAGGATGTATTGCTCCCGCTGCCTCTCAGAGATGAGGAGTTAGGAGGCTGGTATTCCACTTCCTTTCTTAAAACAACCTGTTATTTTGCAAAATGAAATATTTTCTCCCGTTGCAGCCATCTCTAGCCTTTGTCAGATGTTATTCAGCACAGAGCACTTCCCAATGCTCAATATTATTTCACCGACGTGCGCTGAATGCCGTATGCTTAAAACCTGAGGTATCATTCACTGGTTTGTAGTAGCCATTAATATCTGCTTTTCCCATGGTTTGTGTACTTATTCTAAGCATGTGCCTTTTACAATGCAGAACACAAGAGACTTGTTTTGTAAGATTAATGAAGGTCACCAAAATTCTCAAAAGTATTCTGATAATTAAGGCTTTGTTTATCAAAAACAAGTTATATTAAGAGCAAAAAGATTCATGGTAATTATTCATAATCTTAACAATTCAAGTGTAGCCACCTCATTTGTGCATTTAATTCTTCTTGTTAATGTTTTGCATAAATCTGCATAATTACTTGAGTTGCCTGTTGTAATTTTGACAGCTACTCAGTTCATGTGCACTAAAGTATATCAAAAGCTTGATGTGCTGAATATTTATAATTTTACGTATGTTCTTGGGATAATATTTTTTCAACAATATTTTTAGTTTTTGTAAAATTGACATGGTTTACTCAGAAAGATTGCCAAACATAGATCTCCATATTAGCACATGGTGGAACTTGAGGAACGCTTAAAGGTGTAGTGCCAGGTTTTGGAAGGGTTGTATAAAAATATACCCTGATCATACACATTAAATATTTAGATGATTTTTTTTTTTCTAGGTTTGTTACATTAAGGTGAACACATAATTCTGAAAAGAAAAAAAAAAAAAGTTTCTTGTTCCATTCTCTGCACGTGTAAGTATAGCTGGCTGCCCAGATCTTATTCATAGTCACATCTGAAAGGATAATAGTGAAAACGAGGAGCCCGGCTTTCGTGTTGAATAGCATTAGCATGAGGAGCTGGCTGGCTGTGACACACGAGGCAGTGCTGTGCGGCTCCCGGAGGGCTCGGGCAGCCCTAGGAGCTGCCTGCCTGCGATTTAGCAAGACACAACCGCGCCAACAGCGAGCAAATTGAACTTCTGGCTTCTGAGCGCTCCCGCACGTTAACGTTTGTGGGTGATGGAACGAGAGGCACGTTCTTCAGAGAAACGTAAGGCACATCGCAGGAATAATAGTATAGATCAATCAAGCCATGTCATCCTTCAGCCACATTTTTGGGGAGGGAAGGAATAAGGAATTTGAAGGGAAAAGATGCCAATGACCTCTTCCACATGTAGAATAAATGTACGACTTTATGAGGGCCGCAAACATGGGGGTTATTTATAAATAGCGGCGTGCTTGTGAATTACAAAAGCAGTTGCTAACTAATTACAGCAGTAAGTTTTCGGTGCATCTGATGACTGTCTGGCACAGCATGGTGTGAATCTTCAGCCGGCTGAAATCACACAAATTATTCCGGCTTCTTCCAAATGTTGACAAAATCCTGGTTTCAAACTCTAGTTAGGATCCTTTGAAAATACTCACCCAAGACAGTTTATTTCTGAAAGCCTGTGTTGTGCATACTGAAATCATCAACAGTTTTGCACTTAGGATTAATGTTCGAGTGCACGTGCTGCAGTGCAGAAGTGTGTACTTGCTGTTCAGTTCTGTTTTGGCCTCACTGGAGCAGTACTGCATGTTGTAGAAGTGTACACTTGTGTGTATTAAATCTCTAACGTGGCATTTCACTTTTTTTATATGAAAAAAGCTTCCTTTAAGTCTAGCAAATCCTACTTTATTGTAGCGTTGTTTCCTGGGTGAAAAAAAAATTTGCCGTCCATGAAATACTGTTGTCCAGCAGAAGAAAATGAGTGTAGTTGAATGGCATCAAAGCAGAAGCAAAATTCTCCTTCTGATTCTAGTTCTCCAGCTGCACAGATCCCGGTGCTGTCATGGAGATGCTACAGATTAATTTTGAACACTTAAAATATTAGAGAAATGGGATCGCTTGCTGCCAGAGAGCTGCTTCCACACCATGGGAGGAAGGGGGAAGGCTGAAAGCATCCCTTTTTTGCTCAAAAGTTGTTGGGGGTTGATTTAAGAGTAAAAGGACGAAAAGTGCAGTTGTCATGCGCTGCTATCTTTCACTTTAATGAGCACTCAAATGTAAGTGAAAAATTAAAAGGTTGTTATATTTAGAAAGAGCTGAAGAGCCGTAGACTGAATGTGTGCTGCACACAGTGGGGAATGAGCGTAAAAAATGAAGGGGGAAAACCCATCTACTTTGCAGCCATATTCGTTAATTAAAAGAAGTTTGTGAAACTAAATTTGAAGGAAAAAACCCACCAAAACAAAACAAAACAAAAAAAACCCAACCTTCTTTAATTGTGTTTACCCAAAAGCCTTTTCTTCCTAATTTAAATAGCATAAACATCTGGACTAAAGCAATATTAGAATCATGGCAGTAGTCAAGCAAATCTTGTGGAAAATAATGAAATTAGATCCCTGGTGTTGTGACAGAGTAAGGGCAGGATACATCAGTTCGATGTTAATAAAATTTCCATGAATGACTGAATACAATTAAGAAATTGTCAGTTGCGGCAATGAACTTTTGTAGCTCATAGATGTTTGCATCATTTGATTATGCTGGCAATTTAAAATTGTTTGTTAGTGTCTGTGTTGGGATATTAATTATGACCTTTATTACAGCCCACAATTAAACTAGTCATATAGCAACAAGCAGCCTGTGTTGTGATAGGGAAGGATCTGAACTGTTCAGAGTAGGGTCTTGCGATGTTCCGATCATTCACTGATGATCCAAATTGGAAATTATTTGAAATGATCCAGTACTTTAAAAAAAATTCTACTGGGTCGAGTAACCCCTGCAATAAGGAAATTTTGGTTTAACAGTTTTGTAACAGTTTTAATCGCCAGCAACACTGGCAAAACTGCTTTCAAAAATGAGAGAGAAAAAGCATTTTTAACTGTGACTCCAAGATAAGCTTTCTCCTGTTTCAGGAAGAGAAAACAATTATTCATTGGTTAATTAGCTGTAAACAACTTTTTAAAGACACATCCATTATATATGTAATTATTTGAAAAAAGCTTTAATGTTATTTGTGCTAATGCATAATTATTAGTGCTTGCTAAAAGGATTAGCGGTATTTAGATGACCAGCATTGTTGGGAAATATCACAGTGGAGAGACGAGATTAGCATCAAGAAGGCATGTGCAGCGAGGAATCAAGTGCTGCTTGCACCCCTTCTGCGGTGACAATGAGCAAATCACACGTGCAGAAACAAAGCATTTCATTCCAAAACCGCACATTTCCTGGCCTTTAATATTTCCTTCATCTTCCACAGAAGATCATCACCGCCAAAGGATTTCTATACCCAGGTCCCGTGATTTTTTTTCTTAAACTCCCGTGGTGTATTTTGTCATTTTCTTTTTTAGGACTGCGTGGTACCTTTATTACTGCAAAGCTGAGTGGCAACTTTACAATGCCCTCACCATTTAGTAGCTATTATACGTAATTTACCAAGAAGATGTTAAAGTCATAGCAAAGCCTATCTAGGCTTCTGGAATATGTTGACTGGAACACTGTTTGCAGTCATTAGTATATGAACGAAAGGAATAATATTTTAAACATTTAAATATTTCTAATATAGGTCAAAGGAAACAGTAACGTTTCTCTTAACACATTGCAGATTGTGAAGAAGACATCACAGAGATGTGTCTGAAATGTCTGTAAGTTATGTACATGTTTATCAAAAAAGGGTTTGACTTGAAAATGCAAACATTGCTCCAGAAGAGGCACTTCAGGGCCATATCAGTGAGAACCTAGGCACGTGAGTGGCCTAATTACGACAACAGTTGTGTTTAAATGGTTACCTTGGACATATCTAGCCAAATAATTTATGATAAGAGATTTAATGTGTCAAGTCCCTGGATTTTTGTGGTGTTTTTCTGAGCCATGTGCACAAGTGGCTGGCCACAGAAGCGCGATAAATGGCATCGCAGGAGCACGATGGGTCCCCCTGCCATGTCCACACACGTGCTGTAGCCCTGACCTGCAGGCTCGACCTGAGCAGTGGGGGAATTGTTCGCTCTCCATGAATTTGGCTGCTATTCAGATGCTGCCAGTAGTGATGCTAATTGCTAGCATTTGTGGTGGTTGGGTTTGCAATGCTGCCACCTGTACCATGTCAGGATTCCTGATCTTTTGGGCAAGAAAACACCTTTTAGTTTTCTCTTATGAAGTTGGTGGATCAGTGTTTGACAGCCCTGAAGCGGTGATTTTAGCATTTCGGGTCACTGAATATTGTTAATGCTCTGGGGTATATTAACGAGAAATTGTGCACTTTCATTTGTCGGATTTCTTTAGAGTGATTGTTATGTAGAAGCATTTGGGAAATCGATTTATTTTTTTTTGGTTACAGTCTTAGTTGGCAAAGAAATTATTATAATTCAGGGGATTTGTGTATTTAAGCGTAGATGATTATTTAGAAGATTTGGATGCTGCAAATCTGAAGCCTTGCAGTTCAATTTACTAATTTATTTTGTGATCTGTGACTAACAGACTATAAATGCAAATAGCACAAGCCCTTTACGGTTTTATCACTGGATCAATTTCCTGATGGGCGGATCAGTCACTAAACAGTTTGACACTTGTGATTCCTAAGTAGTCAAACAGTAAAGGAATGAATGTGTGTGGACTGGAGGCTGCAGGGAAGCTCACATGAACACAGGTTTCAATGGAATTCAGTATTTATTTGCTTCAGATTTGGAACGCAGAAGCCAGACTTTACTGTCCATTATTGGGGTGATATTTTTTCTCTCATCACATGTGGCAAAGAGCCATCATCTCGCTTTGCAGCATGCTCATGGGCTAGAAGGAAACAAATGGTACAGTGAGAAAGAAGGGCTGAAAGCTTCAGTGGGAATTGCCACTGTCTTTTGATTACACCTCTTTGTAGTTTGTATGTTGTACTCTGAGAGCATTAGAAAACTATCTGTTCTCGTTTTTATATTTAGTTGACATCCCCCCATATTTTTAGGGCTTTGTTTGTTTAAGTGTATCACGGCTGTTTGTTTGTTCCTTGTTTGCCAGCCAATCTTACCATTGATGTCAGCACCACTTTGGAGTTAATAGTAGGACCAGATCCTCCTTCCAGTAAAAACAGGCAACTTTTGCTCTGGTCTTCTGAAGGTCTGGTGTTACCTATTTTTGCAGATCCAGCAGAGGGAGCAGAAGTCCACCAATGGGGTTTCTTTGGAGTAAACATTTGGGGTGGCAGACGGATTGGCAAAAATTGCTTGTGGAGGTGGGGAACTGCATGAATCATTCCCCCCATATTCTAAGTAAATTGTTCAATTAGAACACTAAAATCCACTCTGAAATTCAGTAATTTCTCATGTACTGGAACTGCATTTTTTTTTCTTTAAGTTCTGCATGAGTTGGTACCTTATTATAACAATTGATAAAACTATTTTCAGTGCTAACACAAGTGTAGTGATTCCAATTAGCCAGCAGATGATTATTTAATAAGGAATAACATCCAACGATGTCTTTGCACATCAGCTCCCCTGTCATTTTGCTATATTTGTGAATGTACATCGGAAGAGTTGGCTACAGCTGGCTTTGAGTGTTTCTGAGAGTTTGTGACACAAACATCAGTTTTTATTTGTTGCCTATACTAGCTGCAGTTACACTGCTTTGTTCAACTGGATTTGTAGTCATTCAGTCTATTTGCAGCAGAACATAATTTCAGGGGGTCAAATTTTGATCAAGACTCTTAAGATATTGTTGCCACTTTTAAAAAGCATCATCTGTAGTAGCGTTATCTTAAGGTGCATGCACGCAATTGGTGTAATCTGCTATAAGTGCTGTTACTTCTACATTAATAATATAATTAATAAACATCATGGCAGAAACGGGTGATGTGGGCCTTGCTGCTAACGGTGGCAGGGATGAATTTCAAACTAACTACAAGAGAGCTGGGAGCTGCATCATTTTGAACATAAAGGAGAAGCCTTTACTGATTTCTGAAATCACTGGGACTAAAGGAGCCCGTCACCAATAATTTTACCTCCTTCACAGAGAGTGTTTCCTGCTACTTCTAGAACTGTACCAACAAGTCTTGTTTAGTTTGGAAAGTTATAAAAAACCCTGGGGAATTGATGGGCTCCTGCCACCACCTCCTTGCAGTGTTTCCTGAAACATTCCTGCTTGGTCCTGTACCATAGGCATGTGTAGAGGAGAAAGATCCATGCCCAGATCTGGAAGAAACTGTCTGGGTTTTGGGTACAAATCAAACTCCGGATAGTTACAGTTAGTAACGTTTGCAGAATGTCAGAAATGAAGCAACTGGCTTCATTTGAAGTACTGATAAACTAGAGTTTGGTCTCACTTGAGAATCCATAAGCACATAAACTCTGCAGAAAGGAGAGAACTGCTTGTTGGAAGGTAAATGAGACTGAAGGATTTTTTCTGTGAGTGAACATCTTTGGAGTGTGGTTTAGTTTATCATGTAGCTGAAAGGGGAGCTTGAGACAATGGCTTGTACATGCTGTTACAAAGGTGGATGAATGACAGTACAAAGTGAGGTTTCTTAACGTGTCCTTCTGTTACTAAGTGTTGATGATGTTTTGCTGATTAAAGGAATAAATGCGGTCTCATCAAAACACAAAAATAGAACAAAAATATTCAAGTCTGCAAATGAATGGAAAGAATCAGAGAATGGAAAATGAAACAAAAGCTAGCATATTCAGAATGCAATTTTACATCATTTCTGGCAGAAGATCCTGGGACTTTTATAACTCAATTCTCTAAGCTAAGGACGGAGTTCTCAGCCTTAACTTTGAATTTTCTTGCTTTCAGCAGTTTGAGTTAAACATTAATATTACTGAAAATGACTTTTTATCCATGTGCATTCATGGCTTGTTTGCCAAAGTGTCCATTCCCAAATGCATGATTTCAGCGGCTAGAAAACATCGAAGCAAGATTCTTCAACTCAAAAGTTATCTTTAAATGGAAGACTAGCTTCTTTCTATTTGTCTTTGTTTAGTTGGTTTTGGTGAATAATTACTAGAGCATATAATAAACACTACATAGTTCTTTGTTCTGTCTGTTATATCAGGGGAGACATGCCCTGATTACATCACTTTAACTCTTGCTGTGTTTTACTAAAGTTTGAAGCAGGAAGTACTGTCGATATAAGCACCATGACATTTAGGTTGCCCCAAACATGTAAATAAAATGTAAGTCAAACTGTATTAATGTGCTGTGCCAGCCATTATTACATCAGCTTTTGAATAGTGTATTTTCTGTAGTTGGTGGTTGAGTAATTTCCATTGTTACGTTCTGAAAATTTTAAGTTTTTCCTAATTTTTATAGTGTTTGCACCATATATAGCCAAAGGGGAAAGTGAACTGGGGACAATGAGTTACCAGTTGTTCTTTGGACAGCTTAGCATGTCTTTCTTCAGGGGAATCACTCCAGTTATTTGCCAAGTTCATATATCTATAATATTCTCTTAGATTCAATTTTCCGCCCCTTACTTTTCTCCATTTCATATTTACTTTCTTCTTCATGGTCATCCCATCTAATCTGTCTGTGTCTACCTAATCTGCCTAATATATCCATGTATCATTTCTTTAATGATTTTATTATTGAAATGACATTTAGCATTTGAGACTTAAGCATACATTACAAAAGCTTAATTCTCCTATTAGTGGATCTAACTTCCATGCTTCTCCCACAGCCAGCCTGCTCCATGACTTAAACAAGCCTTGTTGAATGTTGTCCAAGAGCTGTAATGCAGATCTATTTTTTAATCTTTATTAGTGAGAGGAAGCCACTGTAAAGATCTGGGTCACTCGTACTGCAGTACTGACTGGAACTCTGGTGAAGATGCAGGATTTCCTTTCACCGCGCAACTTGAATTTGGTCTTCAAGGCTTTGCTTCTGCCACAGAAGCTCAGGAATTAGATTTTTTCAGTTGCTTTTTCCATCCTTAATGAACTGCAGACGTTTTAGAAATTTCTGTGATTTTTCTCTCTCCCCTTTTATTTGTGTGTGTGTCTGGCTTTACCAGATTAACTTTTCTTTGTTTCAGCTTCCTTCAACAAAGTAATTGACTTCTCAGAAGTGCATAGCTTGCAGGAACATCTCACAAATTACATCCATTATTACTCTCTCCTTCTTGAGGTTTTCCAGGTGTTTGATATCCCTGTAACGGTGTGCCTACCCTTTGACTTTGAGCACTTCTTTACATATGAATCCTCTATTTTTGTTTTCTGCTTAGGCACACCAGCAGTTACAGCTTTTTCCAGAACTTGGCTGCTCCCCTCCCTTTTCCCCAGACTCCCTAATTTTGGTAGGATCTAGCAAAGGTTTCCAACCTTGTTGTCTAAAATCTCCATTAAAATTCTTGTAAGATAACATGGATTTGCTCAATTTCTTGTCCTGTTGCTCCTATTCATCTTTGTGTCACTGTGTAGTCACGTATCTGATGTAGTGTGACTGTTACTGTAGTGCTTGCAGTTCACGTCAACAGAAGTCGTGATGTGTTGCCATGTTTCTGTATCAGGCTACCTCAACATATTTTCTTGCCTTATTTCATATTTCTCCTAAATGCTTTTCTGTGGCCTTATTCCTTATGTACTTTCAAATAATGTGAATTAACTTTTTTTTGCAATGAGCTCTCAGAGTCTGGGATGAGACTGACAAATATGCAATTAGAAACTCAAATTCTGGATAAAAAGGCTAGTTGCGTGACATTAAATGGCTTATATGTAGAAATGTTGGGTTTGTGGGGTTTTGTTTTTTTTTTTCAGACCAAGCTGGTGGTTTGCTTAAAAGATGTTGCTAAAGATGTTTCCATTGTGTTTCTCTAGTGAAGCATAGCTAGCCAGTTAAGCATGTTGTACGGGCACTGAATAGCATAAAATTTAAGGTATGTTGAGTTTCATTTTAGACATATTTCTGTGTTTCTTTGTCATGACACAGGCTATGTCAAGGCGATAGGGAGATAGGGAGCTGAAGTGTACGGTGTCGTGATACGTTCAGCAGCGGGGTGGCCAGCAGTTAAGCTCCTTGGCAGTAGTCTGTAGAGTTCTTTTCAGACTTGATCGCCTGCAGTTGAAGTTCATTGACTTGTTGTGGACAGGATTTGAGCACTTGACCAAATTAAAAACTAACATTGTTAGGCCTGTACTTCTAGAGTGTGTTCCTCTTCTAAAGAATTCAAATATCCATTTGCATTTAAGTTGACAAAAACAAAGAAGCAGAGCAAAAGAGACATTTCTTACCAGTTCGTAAGTAAATTGATGCTGAATAGCAAACCTCATTATTCCTGGACTAATCTCTTAAACAAATGAAAGTAGGTGAGCCTTCCTCTTTTATTTTTTTCCCCTCTCATTTAAGAAAATAGCATGATCTCAAGAGAGCATCTTTAACTAAGAGAGCATAAGTGCACGGAATGACAGTTACAAATAATTTCATATGACAGACAGACAAATTGTGATGATTGTCTGTACTAAAGAAATAAATAAATCCTGGCCTGAAAGACTACAGTAAATCACAAAAGTGATCTCAAGTGAACAGAGATAGATTTCTGGAATACGGTGTGCAATGAAACCACTGACCTCTTATACAAGGGTTCATGTCTTTTTCTACAGAAACAGATGGGTAATAGCATAATGCTGAAATCATGCTCTACATAATATGGACCTAGTGATTGCAGACCTGATTGCTTGCCATATGGTTGCTGAAGGGTTGAAGAGAAAATGGGATGATATGCAAACCCTTAAAAGCAACATTTTTATTGAATGGCCATTACATTAAAACCCAAACTCTGCAAATGAAGGAAAGAACTGTGGTGAGCAATGATGAAATAACAAAACAATAAAAGAAGAAACACAATAGCATGTATTTGTTTTCAATATGCAAAATAATACTCCTCATTTTTTTTTGTCATTTTGCCTTGTGTTATGAGCATTCGGTGGAAAGTTGGTGGGACAATGCTGCCTGCAGGGCACAAATATAGCATATTGGAGAACTGCAGTATTCACTAGGTCAGACAGGAAAACAATCGCTTGTCTCAAAGGAAAAGCTTCTGAGTTAAATGTTAACTGAAATGTACAGCTTGGATGCATACAGCACACACTGAGAGGCCAGTGGAAAGCTTTCACAAGACTTACCAAGAGAGGCTTGATGTACTCTCCCTCAAGAATGAAGGTTGGTTTTGCCTCTAGTGTTTTTTGCTTTTATTGTTAAATAGTGATTTATTTATCTGTTTCTTTATTGACATCTGCCAGTAGACTTGCTGCCACAGTTAGAGAAAAT
Source organism: Lagopus leucura (assembly GCF_019238085.1). Classification (NCBI taxonomy): domain Eukaryota; kingdom Metazoa; phylum Chordata; class Aves; order Galliformes; family Phasianidae; genus Lagopus; species Lagopus leucura. The sequence goes on from NW_024962252.1 coordinate 101,506,536, forward strand.
GCAAAGAGCTGATATTTTCCCTTACTGATATGTAATTGTCTAGAAGAGCTTCTTTGTGGGGAGGAGGTTATGTAGACAGATCTCAGCAATATGACCACAGCTTCATGGCAATGCTCATATGCATGCTGAAGATAACTTATGAGAGCATGGCATGATGCCAATGATGTCATGCTTTTGAAATGGATTAAGGATGGAAACGGTGCCTGAAGTCCGCATCCACTGGGCTTTTATTACACAACACTTGAAGGGTAGGCTTGGGATAGTCTCTTCTGATCCATTAGTGGATCGCTCTGCTTTGCCACCATAGGTTGATATGGGACGAATACCCAGTGGATGAAAACTGTAAGCTTAACTCAGTCTAGCTCTCATAAAGGTTTGGAGTTTGATAATGTGAGCCAGCAACATCTCTCTAGCCTTTGCCTCTTCTGGAAGTTCAGTTGTGCAGAAGCATACAGATCACTGAAGGACTTGCTTTGTGAGAAGGAGACCTTACTGACTTCGAGTCAGGAAATGCCAGAAAGATTAATAATGTGACATTAAAACTTCCGAAGCACGATAGATCTTTTCACTGCTGGGAGATGCTCCTCATTCTGCATGTTCAGTGTCTGCTCTCTGGTATGCACAGACACATGTAGAGACAGGTAGGTAAGCAGCTCCCTGTTCTTTTTAGCGAGTATAGCATTCTTCTGGTCAATGTGTATGTGCTGCCTCACACAGTAGTATCACAACAGCTGAGTCTGTCCATGTTTGTTCTCTCTACATCGTGCTGCTTAGGAGCTTCTGAGACCAAGCCAGTAGTAATGTAGCTATCTGGCTAATCGCTGCTAAATACAGACTGCTTTTGCTTGACAGGCTTGTCTGAGGCCTCCCATAAATCACAATTTGTTTGACTGCAAAAGTGAAAAATGTTTATTTGAACACTTACATTTAAAGAGAAGTATTGTACGTATGGAAATGTCGGGATCATCTTTGGGATTGTCAGACTTTTCTTTGGCTGTCCACCTCACTTTTATTTCGTTTGGAGGCCTAAAGACATATGGCAAGCAATGTATTCTGTGACTTAAGGCATGTTAACTATGGCACTGCAGTTTTCATGAGACGAGATTCCCTTCAACCTACCAAACTGATTCTCATACTTCTTGACTAGTGACATGTTGGCTGTGTGGCAGCAATAAGTTTTGCATAACTTTTAAGAGCCTGTGCTGACCTACTTAACAGGCATCCACTGCTACATAATGTATTTAGGTCAAGTATTGTGTTTGAGCTTATCATCAATCTTGTAATAGTCCAGCTCACTGTGAAAGCCACAGGTACCCAACTGATGCAAACATTCTATAGGGTAGAAAATACTCTTGTTCTGTTCAGAAGGGGAGGGTGGCTGTTGTGGTGCTGTAGTTTGTTATTTTTTTTTCTGGAGAAGCATCGAGGAGGGCTGATCCTGCCTCATCTCTGCCTGTGCTGTTGCACCACTGCTTTGCCTCCCTGTGCTTTGTGGTTCAAAGGACATCCAAAACTGTCTGTAAAATGTGATTTTGTTTTTTTTTTAATAACGGCTCATTTGTCTAGACAGTACATATTCCAGTTTAAAGTCTGCTTTTACTGTGTTTCTATTGTGGCGTGGTACTGTTTCTCACTTGCAAAACAACAATGTTGGCTTTTTTTGCACTGTAGTATGCTGTCTGTAAATACAGGAGAGGCCCCTTGCAAGTAGACAATAGCTGAGAATCATCCTTTTGTTAGCATTTAAAATAACTGTTTTGCAGCAGTTGCAGTGCACGCGTTTGAGGAGAGCTCTGTTGTGGCTGCCCAGCTCCGGGGGGTGGAAGCCAGCTCACTCCAGATGCACAAGTGCACCTGGCTTCTGTCCCTCGGCTCGGAGATGTGCAACCTGACTGCGGTGTTGGACTGAAGAGACTGTGCTAAGCAGTCCTTTTTAAATGCAGTATTCTTCCTTTCTTTTGTTCCTGCGGTCTTTGCAGCCAGCATTCTAGCCCACACTTTGGGCAGACTGTTAAAGCATGTATTTTAATAAAGCAGTGCCAGCGTACTTAGTCATCCATATAATATTAGCACAGTGCACATTGGTTCATGCAGTAAATTGTTGCAAAGTTATATGACATCTTAATGCTCTGACAGGATGTGAAAGACAATAACACTGCTGAAAAGACCAGAAAAGGCCATTTATAGCTACTGAATAATATATTAGCTTTTAACACCGTGTATATGAGTAAAATAAGATAAAGTGTGAAACAAACAAAATAATTATTTATACCAGATATAATATTTTATCAGAATCAGAATTATACAACCTCTCAACATGGCGTGAACTGTTTTTGATATGGTATTCATTGCCTGTAAAAGCTATAAATGCCTGCAGTCTGAATTTGACTGCCCTGGGGCTGATGGAATGCCTTCACTTGGGAGGAACTGGAAAAAAGTTGCTCTGGAAGAAACTCACTGATGTGTTGTGGACATGCAGGGATCACTCCTAGCGCCCAAAATGTTCAGACGCAGGGATCTACGATCAGCTTCTAAAATGTGCAGGGGGCACTTGAATTAAAATGCTTCACACAGATAAACTATTGCAGAACTGGAAATCTCTTTTGCACTTTTTAGCAGTGTATTATGATGTATGAACTGGGAAGGAAGAGTTGCGTAGCAATGAAATATGTATGATAAGAAGTCCAATTTATACACAGGTCCCAAGAGTTTGGCAACTTCTGTCCTGTGCTTTCTTTTTAAATGCTGTGCAAACATTGTCAGCTCGTATGACAAATTAGTTTGTGCTATCTTCTTCCATATTCCAAACAGAACTTCTTCCATGACATTATTTGTTTCTTTATTTAAATACTCTTTTTTTTTTTTTTTTTTGAAAGGAAAAAAAAAGAAAAAGAAGAAAAAGAAAAAGAAGGTGATTATAGTTTGTACCTTTTTCACAACTTCACTCTGAGCTTTCTCATTTTGTGGAGCCTAAATTACACTTACATTTAGCTGCAGCATGGTTTAATTTGTGTTGCACCTGGATATTTTCTACAGGGCCTCAGTTGGCTTACAGTATAGAAAAACTGCTTTGAAATGATTGGCTTTACTTCTGGCTGAACTTAACAAACAAAAATCTCCCAAAACCCAAAAACTACCCTGAACTTAAACATTATTAATACTTGATCTTGATGATAATCAGAAACATTTTTCTTTTTTTCTTTTTTTTTCCTGCAATGAATCCTAAAGTCTTCAAAATTCAGCAATAATTTCTTTACTATCATTTCATTTCAGTTAGAAGTTCTTAGCCTTGAGTTTACGAATACCAAAATGAGAATGAGTGGGTAGAGGTGAAATTCCCTCTGTCAAACAAAAAGTTGATGGGAGAAAACTGAGAGGCGGTTGTATGCAAAATAGAGACACTTTAATGTCTGCTTTTACACTCATTTATTGCACGTGTGGCAAGAGGAGTAGCTCTTGCTCAGGATAACATAAATAAGTATAGCACAAAAAGTTTTAGAAATCTTACTTCAAATTACAGTGTTGTCTTAGGGAAATCCAGGAGTGATGCAGGATGTGTGGTGATTCTTTTCAGTTCTCTGAAGTCAAACAAAGAAGCTGTTTGTTTTAGCGTGATAGATGTATTTCCAAAGCTGTTCCTTCAGCCCTGTTTTAGGTACATGCATTTTCTCACTCTTTTAAAGGTATCCATGCAGCTGAAAGGAAGGGAGGGAAGAGGACAAGAATGGAAGAACATCCTTCAGATGTAAAAAACTCAGCAGTCTTTAGAGAACAATGTTTTGAGTGGAGGCTAAGCATGATGTTGGAAAATTTGCAAGAGTTTTTTTTTTCTTCTGCATTTGTAGAATTTGACATGTGCTAGGAGCATGTCCATCGGGCCAGCTGGTGTAGAATGAAAAGCATTCTGATGGGAGCAGCTTCAGAATGTAGTCCTGAATTTTTAAACTTCTGTTGCAGGTATGTCTGATTCCAGAACATACGGCAAAAACATTAGTGAGAACATTTTCTGTTATTGAATGATGTGGTTGGGTTTGTGTTTTTTTTTTTAGATTTTAATTACGGACTCTTCCTTTAAATTTCTTAGAAGGTAGGGAGTGCCTTCCAATCTTTTAGGTGTCTTTTTTCCTTTTGTATTTAATGAGTCATCAGAATATTGATTGATCATTCTCCAAACATTTTGAATCACTTGAAAACATTTCTTGCCATGAAGTTATTTATAGTGTTCCACTAAATTAAAAAGCGCTACTTTTCCCTTGCAGGTACATGCATCATTTATAGTCTAGCTTCATTATATTCTGTACTGTATAAACTCCTGTAGGAAACTGGTTATGTAACGCTCTTGTGTCATTACATTTACATGCATTAAATTCCTTGCAGAATCATATTCGCTGTAACAAAAGGTTCATTAGCAGGACAAAAATGCTTAACTTGGGAAACTGCTGGAAGAAGTGAGACACATTTTCAGGCTGATATTGTTGATATGCAATTATATATTATGTACAGAGTTGATCTGGGATTAGTTAATCCCAAATGACAAGTATAAATGTGATTCAAGTTGTTCATTCAAATCTCTTTCTGTAGTTATAACTTTGAATAGAAGTTATCATCATTAAATCTACAGTGTATATAAAGGCGACTCACTGAAGTTAATAGAGCAATGCCATTTACACCACATGGGAGCTTTGCATATATACTAGCACTTTACAAACTGCAAATGTAGAAAAAAGTTACTTGGTGCACCTTATTTACATGTGCAACTAGTGCAAAATGAATTTATTGCCTCGGTTCTGTTATGCATTTAAATACGTTCTTTATTCTTCCACTTGCCATCCGTTGCTGTTGAAGCATAATCGTGGGTGCTTTCAGAAAGAACAACTGGGCACATTCTTCTGCACAATGTCATAGATCTGCCTGAACCAACTTTGGAAATTGATCATTTTATTTTTGTTGAAATGGCAGCTAAATAGGAGGAATATATCAAGAGTTAAAACTTCATTACTGGAGAGCAATAAAAATGCATCAAGCCTGGAATATTGTCTAGAAGATCAAATTTCTTGGTTATGTTGACACTTTAAAGAAATATGTTTATTTAACGAATAGGATTTCTATATGCTGCTATACTACAGTGATAAATTGCATTCTAGTTGGGCTATCTTTGATGTTCTAATTTTATGCCCAACATTGGACTGTTGCTGTACATATGGAAGTCAACAGAAGAAGGAGAAAAATAAGAGTAAGGAAAATCTGCTTTAGCCTTTCTTTGGTACTTGATTGGAACTAATACAGACCACCTTTTGAAGTTTGACAATGTTAGATTGTATTTGTAGGCAGTTTTTCACTGGATTCTAGCAATCAATGATCATGCACAGATGTGCTAGAAATAGCTCAGGGAAACTTACCTGCTGGTTGTTTCTGAGCTGATGGGAAAAGGGACACTTTGAGATTCACCAAAACTGGAAACAGGGACACTTACAAGTCTCCAGACTTACATTTCTGATGTCTTACCTAAACGTAGGTATTATGACTGTCTCCATAACCTGCTTATCTTCTGTACAAGTGTAGATCTTTAGAAGGGGCTACCTGGAAAACAATATGATGAATGTCTAGTTAATCCCAACGTGGAGAGTTAGTGAATTTCAACAAATTTCACAGTGATTGCTACTTATTCCTGATTGCTTTTTTTTGTTTTTGTTTTTTTATTTTGTGGATGGTTCCCCAGGTTGACGTGGTATAATGATAAGGAAGGACAAAAGCCCATTTGGCAGAACAGAAACTCTGTCATTACTCAAATTGAGAGCATCTATCTCTACTCATGCTCTTCTGCTACTGTATTTGAGTGCTGAGTAGTCTGTGGCTAGTTTCCTCTGGTTTCAGCAATGGGGGGCATTCTTCTGGCATGATGGTGATGTGTCTGCAACGTGAATTCTCAGTGCTGTATACCACATACCTACTGACCACCCTTGCAATTGCTTAAAAACAAATAGAAACGAGTTGAAATCATGAAGGATGAAGTGTTTAGCCCTTGTTTAATTCCCAGCCTGGACTAGTCTTCCCCCTAATCTAAAATTTGCAGTTCTCTTGTTCTTCTGGTGAGTTCTCAGTATTGCTGGGTTAGTGGTATATTTCCACAGAGCAGGCAGAGGTGGTACAATGGATTTTGCAAAAATGCATTTTCTAGAAATACTAAAAAAAAAAAAAAAAAAAAAAAAAAAGTTTGTGAGGAGATACAGTTTTCAAAGATATTCAAATTCTGTATTTCTGCTCAAACACGCATTTCTATCTTTTGGTTTCAACACCTGCTTGATTTTCCAGATTCAGTGTTTACGCACATTACTAAGGTTCAAAATTATGACTCCCATTTTGAGGAAAAATGGTCTATTGCATTGTGGGAGAGCAGAGAGCTCTCTTCAAAGGTATATAAATTAATTCTTTTCATTAGAGGAACAGAGGGAGAAAATGTGAAAATCAAATAAATTCAAATATGCTTAAAAAGGCTGATAAAAGGCTAAAGGAGTTACATAAAAGAGGCAGGAGAAATTTCAGAAGTACATAAGACACTATTAGCTTTTTACTTCCAGCTTTCAATCTGTGTATTGATGTCGCAGCCTCAGTTGCAGTGGTGTATTCAATCTGCAGGAGCCAAAGGGGCTTCAAGTGTAACAAAAGCGAGTGGCTGCGCGTGCAGCTGCAGAACAAACCAGCAGCTTTGTCTTAGGGCAAGAGGCACAAAGCATCAAATCTGTGTGCTTGTGGCACTGGTGTGGCAAGTTCCCCTGTGACTCCAGCTGAGCCACGCTGCGTGCTTCAAGGAGAGGTTTTAGCTTCAGCCCCAGCATGGGCAGAGACGGGCTGTATTTCTAGATTTGCTCTGCAGATAGAAGGAGTAAGTCCTGATTTTGAGTTCATCCATGTTTAGCCTCAAGCTGAGAAAAGCTTAATGTGCAAGACGGCTGAAATTCAGTGTAATAAACATGTTCAGTGAAAAAAAAATCCTGTGTAGCCAAATTTATTGCAGAATACCACCTTAGGAGTCTGTTGTTCCCCTTTGCCCATTCTTTTCCTATCAAGAGTAGAAGCAGCAATCAGAAGATACAAGTGTGTGTTAATTAAAATGCCAAAGTAAACCCCAAGCCATAAAAGTTTAAGAAAAACAGGTGTCCATTTTAAAGCTTGGGCTTAATGATTGTTAAAAAATAAGTATGATTTTCCATTAAAATTATAACTTTTAAGAACAGGGATTTTTCTCACTAAACTTTGGGTAAAAAGTCAGGCTTGTTTCACAGAGTGTACAGATGTTTTTTGGCAAAAGTTTAATGAGTTTTACTCTGCTTTTTCTAAGAACAAAGCAAATATTTTGGGGGGTTTCTTCCTTTGCAGTTTGACAAGGTGTTTTGCTCATCTTGTCTGATTGCTCAAAGAAACTGCAAGCAAAAGAATGTACTTCATTCTTTTGATGTAGCTCCCTCAAGTATTGCTAGAGCAAAACAGATGAGATTATTTATGATAACTTTTTAACGAGCCGTGGGTCTAAGTGGGAGCACTCTGGGGATAGATTCGGGTTTGGAAGTGCTACCAAGCAGAGGTGACTGTGGACCTGCCCTGGTCTGTGGGCTCCTTCTGGGCTCTGCTGGGTGTCCTGTCAGAGCTCTGACCCTGGGAGCAATGACATGCACTGATTTGGTACCTGTAAATCCAGGCCTGGCAGGGTTTGTGCCCACTGCTGCTGCAAGGCAAAGACGTGCTCGGCAATTGGCAGGTTCTCAAGGTGCATTGCATCTTTGTAAGGCAAGTTATCGCTGTCAGTTATTGACATTCACATTAGTAAAGCTGAGAGGGTTTTATACTAAACCTCCTACTTTCTCATCTTATTGAATTAGTGTTTTTTTTGAGTGCATATCTGCATGTTAACAGCATAATGTTTTTTTTTCACGGCAGGAGAGTAATTTCCTAATTCATTTGCACTGCCGAACATTCTTCACTCTAGTTATAAAAGAAATACAATAGGTTTTAGGTTTTGTTTTTAAATGCCCTGTAAACCTCGAATTAGAAAAGTAAAGCTGTGAATTTACAGGGTTATCCCCTTCTGAATATCTCTGTAAACCCTGATCACAAAAGCTATAGTGAGTATTTTCTGTAGAATCAAAACTCAGCTGAAAAAGAGAGTACATAATTAAAAACAAATCCTGGTGTTGGTATAGAGTCTGGCTTTATGTATATAATGTATGTGTATTAATGATTCTAAATTTATGTTTAAATAGCTTGCCTCTTTCACATTGCAGTCTACCCTTGCAAGCAAACACTGTGTGTGATTTGTTTTTATATTATATTATTGTATATATGGTGCAGCTTGAGCATCCCATCACAGTGAGTCAGGTATAGGACCTCATGATGATGATCTCTGCACATCTGGAGTTTGGTTTTCTCCATGAACGTTTCAGGAGGATAAGGATCTCATAACTCTTAAAGTAAGCTAGGAAAGGAGGTCAATGGAATAAAAGAAGATTATGAGGAGTAGTCAGTATGGATTCACCAAGGGGAAATCGTGCTTGACCAGTTGGTAACTTTCTAGCACATCAAAATTGGCTGGGTAGATGAGGAGATAGCAGTGATGTCTTACACCTTTACTTCAGTAAAGTCTTCGACACCGTCTCCCATAATATCCTTGTAGGTCGGTTTAGAAAGTGTGGAATAGATGAGCAGACAGTGAGCTAGATTGAGAACTGGCTGACTGGTAGAACTCAGAGGGTTGTGATCAGTGGCACAGAGTCTAGTTGGAGGAGAGAACTGTAGCTAGTGGTGATCACAGGAGTTGGTGCTGGGTCTAATCCTCTTCAACACCTTAATTAACAACCTGGATGCTGAGTTAGAGTCCACCCTCAGCAAGTTTGCTGATGATGCAAAGCGGGGAGGAGTGGCTGACACACCAGAAGGCTGCGTTTCCATTTACTGAGACCTGAACAAATGAGAGAATTGGGCAGAAAGGAAGTTTATTTGGTTCCAAAAGGCCAAGTGTAGGGTTCTACACTCGGGGAGGAATAACTGCATGCATCAGTACAAGTTAGGGGCTGACCTGCTGGAAAAAAGCACTGCAGAGAAGGACTTGGGTGTCCTGGTAGACAACAGGTTGGCTATGAGCCAGCAGTGTGCCCTTGTGGCCAAGGAGGCCAATGGTATCTGGAGGTACATTACAAAGAGAGGCCAGCAGGACGAAGGAGGTTCTTCTTCCCTCTACTTTGCCCTGAGGAGGCCACATCTGGAGCAACTGTGTCCAGTTCTGGGCTCCCCAGTTCAAGAAAGAGAGAGAACTGCTGGAGAGATTCCGTTAGAGGGCTACAAAGATGTTTCAGTGCCTGGAAAGGCTGAGAGGCATGGGACTGTTCAGCCTGGAGAAGAGAAAACTGGGGGGGATCTTATCAGTGCGTATCAGTACATAAAGGGTGAGTGTTAAGAGGATGGGGCTGGACTCTTTTCAATTGTGCCCAGCAATAGAATGTGAGGGAGGAACAGGAACACATGTTGCCATCTGCAAGTGGGGCAAAACTACTTTGTGAGCACTGGAACAGGCTGCCCAGAGAGGTTGTGGAGTCTTGTTCTATGGAGATATTCAAAACCTGCCTGGATGCTTTCCTGTATAACTGCTAATGTAGGGAACATGCTTTTGGCAAGGGGTTGAACTTGGCAATCTCCAGACGTCCCTTCCAACTCCTACAATTCTGTGACTCTGTGAGAGCCCCTGCAGATGCAGAGTGAAAACCCCATTGATGGTGGTGGGAGTTTTTAACTGACTGCAGTAGGCTTAGCATTTCACTGCGAGCATTTTTAGATGTTTTTTTGAACTAAGAATGTGAACTCCTTGATATTAACCCAAAACATTCACTGGGCTCCTTCTGTCCTTCCCAAATTTAGATTGACAAGCCTATAAACCAAAAGGAGAACTGCAGGGAAGTAAAACCGTGCGTTTTGAATAAGAAAGCAACTTGAGATCTCTCCCTAACCTCTTTGCAGTTATTCTCAGTAACGGAAGCGACCAAGCTGGAGCTGTTCCAATCCACAGCACTTTGCATGAAGGGGGAAAGCAAAGGGGGAAAACAGTGCATGAAGAAAGTGCCTTGGGAAGGGCTGTGACAATTGGCTGAGGCTTCTCTGCCACGCAGCAGCCTTGTCTGTGCCGCTGGTCGTGAAGGGGAGCTGCTGGCTGCATGGATGGCACTAGTTCTCAGCTGGGGGAAAAGGAAGCAAATCCCGACGGGTCGCACCCCTAACGGATGGCACCCAGCATCTGATTTTGTGTTGCACTGCTTGTTTCTGGGGAAGAAAAAAAAAAAAAAAAAAAAAAAAAAAAAGGAACAATAAAGAAGTGCATTAAGATCTAGAATTGCAGAACAGGGAAATGAAATCAGTTTGTCACAGTAGATTTTTTTATTGACATCTTTAGTTTGTTTTGATGTCTGTAATTAAATCGCTAATTATGTGTTTCTGTTGCAGTGGTCATGCTTTTATTACATAATTGCTGCAAGTTTTTCTCTCACCACTAACAATATTTACTTAACCTTAGTACATGCTAGTTACATACTTCACAATGTAAAAACCTGGAAACGGAGTTATTGACTGTTACGATTAACTAAATCAGAGGGGTTTGGATCTGTCGCCATCAATTAAATGTGCTTTGTGGCAAAGGACCAAAAAGAATTAAAGGATGAAAGAATTGCGGTCGGTAAACAAAAAAATATTCTTTCAACACCGTTTGAAGGAAATGAAACAAAAGCCAATTGCAGGTGATAGGATTACTACTTTTTTTAAAAAGGGAGAGGGGAAAATAAAGTTTTGCCTCAGGTGATAAAATAATTTTTAAAAATCATTTGTGCCCTGATACTTTTTGCTTGCTGCTGTGTTTTCTCAGGAACTGTTTGATTTGGTGAGCTGCAATTCAGTCACCTTCCCTTTTGTTTCCTTGTGTTTTTTTTTTTCTTTCTTTCTTTCCCTTTTGAGTTTAGGCATAATTTTTTGTCAGTGTATTTCAATGTATTCATTAATTTTTATCATTTGTTTATTTTATGCAAACCATAAGAGACATTTTTTCCTCAGTGAAGATTGCCTCTTTATTTTATTTTGAAATATTTGTATATTTATTTCATTAAATGAGATAATGCTTTTTCTTATTAACATAATTTCCAGTACATTAAACATATTTCTCCACAGACAGAATAGAGGAATCAGATTAAATGACAGTTAAATCACTTGCAGCAATTTCAACTGTTAAAAGAAATAAGTGTCTCTGTTTTCTTTGTGATCACGAGATGTGCTGTAAAGGGAAATGAAATACTAAAGAAAGGAGGGAAAACATAAAGAAATAATGACTAACTTATTGCAGTAATACCATTGAGAGAAGAAAAACTCCCTACAAATAAAAGGAAAAATAATATAGTGGTTTTGAAAGTTACCAAAATTCATTTCTTATTGATGAGTTCAGCACAAGCCTAATACTAAGCGAACTGCAGGGGAAAAAAAGAGAACAAACCGAGAATCAAAACCAACCCAAACAACGCCATAAACTACCGGTGATGAAAGAAGAAATAAATACTTTGCATTTAGGGGACTATTACTCTAAATGCCTTTAATTTTTAAATAATGTGTATTTTGCCATCTTTAGGGAAGGGGTAGGGAGGAGAAGCAATTATTCCTTTGTAAACTAACTGTGTGCTTTGCCTGTGTGCTTGCTAGGCTGGGTAGGGCTTTCTAAAGGCCCTGTGCCCCTGCTGCAGGGCTGTGCTGTCCTAAGCAGGTGTGGGGCTGCTTTAAGGGGAAGCTCACCTTTTGTTAATTCTTATTTTGAGACGTTCCAGAACTATAATGATGTATGTATTTGTTTTAATTATATTTTTATTATTACTTTAATTTCCAGAGTCTGAAACAGCTGCTTTGAAGAGATCTTTCACATGAATACTAGACTGTGAATTGCTAAGGTAATGCTCACGTTATTGCTTTGCCTCCAGACAAGTTTCCTCTGTTTATGCATTTAGCTGTAAATCAGTTATTTTTTACCAGTTTTATGTACCTGATCTTGTGATTCCCCGTAATGACCAGTCCTGTATTTGTATATCTGAGTGTGTGTGCTCTGCAACTGGGAGTGCTTTATTCACCAAACTCTGCGACCTTCAGCTCTAAGTCAGAGAAGGTGCTCTCAGGATGGGGCTGGAATAGGAACCAGAGGTGAATGAAAGGGGATGCGTTTTAATTCCATGCCATAATATCTCTGAGTTAACTGAAGGGAAAAAAAAAAAAAAAAAAGAATTTAAAAGATTTTAAAGATACTCATTTTGGTCTTCATGAGTAAAGAGGGAAAGCAGTTTCACTGTAGTTCTTCCTGCCGTGATGCAGTGCAGGATGCAGGAAATGGCAAAGTTGTAAGGCTTTCACTGCACTGTTTTCTGGTGCCAGAGGGCAGGCTCTGTCCTGCCTGCTGCCGCTGGGGAGGGTGCTGGCATGCTGTGCACGCGGCCTCTGCATTCTGTGGTTGGTCTCCTGTGTGTCCTCATTTGTCATGCCAAGGGGAGCTGCCTGGGAATGGAAGTGGTGATGGAATTCAGCAGTTGAGGATACTCAATGTCTGTCATTTGACCTCTGCAGACAACAACCACAGCAGAGTCTGTTCCTGCTAAGCAGGATTGCATCCCATGCTACTGCACAGGTGCAGCAGTTTGAGCCTTTTTCAAAAACAGCTCCAAAGTTTGTGGTGGGTGTGGGCTGAGGGTTCCCTCAAGTTCTGCCTTAGGATCTGTATATGTGAAAGAAAGCTCTGAAATATTGAAAGTACAGCTAAGTGAAAGTAAGTGCTCAGAAATGTTTCTTATGATAGTGCTTATACTTACAGCCTTCATTACCATATTTTCAGAGGGTATAATAATCATTAATGTGTTTATTGTGCCCTTGTGAGTTAGGGCAGTAATGTTATCCTTCTATTAAACACACAGGGAGCAGAAACACAGGCCAAGTGCTTTACTCCAGCAATCGTGGGAAGGCTGCCAAAGACCTGTTCCTATTTACTGGATTCTCTTCCAGAATCTTGACTTGTTTCCTTATCTTTAGGTGTTTGTTCAAAGTGTCTAAGTCAGGAGACCATTTGTACTAGGCTTCCTCTAAGGCCAGAAAAGAATGGCAGAGATTTCCAGAGGAGAACTGTGATCTTTTTGCATGTACAGTCTTTCCCTGGGTGTTGGAGAGAGTCTACAAAAAAGCCATACTCCTCTCAGCACAGTATGCTATCAGACTTACATCTCTCTGCTCTGGATGCCCACTGTGATGCTGTGGTGTTCAGTACCACCAAGAAACAGAACATGCACATCTCTGACAAAGAACCAAGTGCAGTTCCAATTCACTTAGTTCCTGAAGATCGGTCACTGGGCTTGTGAAATGATGTGTGAGAGTAATTTTGAACAATGGGTACCTGACAGTTGTGGCAGAAACAAGGAAGTGAAAAAAGTCCCTTGATAGGGCGTGAGCAGGTGTTCTCCCCTGGGTTTTGTTGGCATTGAGTCACACTCTACATGGCCATGAAGCTCTTCTCACTATGAGCAATTACCCTGCTTGGTCTCTGAGGTAGCACAATCCAGATCCTGTGTTCTTATCTCAAGAACTTCTTTAACATAGTCTGCATCCTTGCAAAGTAATTGGACATGTGTAACTTAATATATACAGATGGTCCCTCTGAAATAAAAAGAATGAATACATAACATGTAATTGTGCTAAAAGTGACGGCGGGTTTTGAGACTTTGGGCTATAAAAGTGTGTGTGTAAAAGCTATCTTCAGAGAAACTATTTTTTAAATAAGACAGCAGTGAGAAAAACTAGTTTCAGAATCAAGCAAGTTTATACTTTGCCTATTCCGTTCTGAGACTGTTTTTCTTCTTGTGACATAGCGAGAAACAAAATCACTCCTTGACCAAAAGTGCACGATGCTGAAGGTATCCTCAGAATAACATGATTTAGTTTTGGGAAAATATTAAAGCATGACTACATCAGACTTTCTGTGTTATATAACAGCACTTTTTCTATTCCACATTAAATATCATTTTCAGATTTCTCATCTTGCATGATATTGCCTATTTCATGCCTCTGTCAAACTGGCTGAAACAAGCTCTTTTCCCTGAACTCAAGATATTTGTGGATAAAGGATTATTACCTGTGGTGTATTTTAAAGGACAAATAAACTAGAGCATTGTTTAGGCAGACTTGCAGAGGCAGACAAGCTGTTCTGTTTCTTGTCCGATGCTGCAGCAAAGGTCTGTGTCAATATGAAGAGGGGGTTTAAGAGCACTGGCTTCACATTTTTCTGCTTAGATCAGTACCTTTAAGTTCTTAAGCACTCTACACGCTGGAATATTTTTTTGATCCTTTTTCATTTGTTTTTTTTTTTTTTGTGTGTGTGTGTGTGTGTGACCTATTCTACTTGTTGTATGGTGATATTTTAAAATTAATGAGCATATTTATTTATTGATAGGGATATGGAAATTCAGATGTACTTGATGATGTTACTAAGCTCTGGTGGGAAAGCATGCGGTGGTGGTGTCATTCCACACAGCTTTGTGGCTATGATGTACCTCTCTTCTCTGGAGATGGCCCACCGCTGAGGTCACAGGAACACTTGAGGGCAGAAGGGTGGCTTGGGAATCGGGGCTTTTCTTGGCAGTATTTGAGGAGAATGAGTGGCACTTCATTTTTTATTTTGGTGGCTGGTTTTTGTTTGACGCAATAAGAATGGCAAAATAAATTGAGAGACAAAAACGAAGCTCAATTCCTCTGCTCTTTAGAAAAGATCTCAAACAACAGAATCTCTCCCCACTCCGTCCACTGTGGTATAATGTGTCTGACTTGATTATTCCTCTCCTGCTGAAATGTGATGCAGCTGGACAGTATCTTCACTGAAATACACGGGAGAATTATGGAAATGTGAACCAAAATTTGTGAAAAGCTGAATCTATATTCACCTTATTGATCTATCTATCTACATCTACAGATTTTGATTCCTGTAACTGAGATGCAATTACTTATCTCTGAAAGTGATTCTGTGTTCATTCATGGTGCAGGGTTGGGACTGTGCCCTTCCCTAAGTGATGAGTAGAGCTGTTGATTTATCTCACACTTCAGTCATATCGGGGACAAGATCTTTAACTCTTTCCTTCTTTCCTTTCTTTTCCCTGTAATTCTCAGCTCACTGCAATTTTTCTCTAGCTCCTGACAAAACATTCAGGAGGAATGTCCTACTTCCTCTGAAGGCAGTCAGCCACCTCCTTCCCCATGACAGTTCATAGCTAGTTTTCTAAGGAGATGAGGCTCACCCCTTGGGCCTGCACATCTTCTCCCTTCAGTGAATCCAGCATTTGCAAACCTGTTTGTAAAGGAGTTTCAAAATAACTGTTTTGAGAACTGTAAAGCTGATGTTGTGTAAGTACAGAACAGACATCTCCCAAGTACCTCGCTGAGGGAAGATGGACAGGACTCATTCACTGACCTCTCTCCCATGTCAACAGCTTGCTGATCAGTCAGCGCATGCATACTCTTGGACAAACAGCAGCCTTTGTTGCTGTCCTTTCTGTTATAAAGGTAATGGTTTGTGTGGGAGGACAAAATATGATTGTAAAAAGTGGGCTTCAATAGTCATACTGCTTCGTGGAATAGATTATTGTTACTTCATATGGAAACTCAAGAGGAGACAGTGGCATGGATGGAAAATAAAAGTCTAATATTTCTCGTGATATTTCCAGCAAGTAAATGTGAATATAATAAAATGCATATGTTTCTCGAAAAATATTATGTTAAATTTAGCTGCTTTCTGCTTAAAAAGGCAAGAGGAGAATGATAATAAATGCCATTTGAAAATAGAAGTGTCCTCAGCTTCCTGTTTCCAGTAGGCTTTGGATAATTCATTTGTTCTACTTGTAGTTTCCCTATTGATGCCTCATCCTTTCCAGAACTGTCTGTGGGCCATCCTTAGCCAGAGTTTCCGGCGGTTATTTTTGCACTATTGTTAAACAGTACCATACAGAATGTTGCTTTTTCAATTTATCATGTGGGATCAGCCCTTAGTTTTCTATTGTGGCGTGCTTGGATGTTTGTCACTTTTATGCCTTAGCAGCTAGAAACACAAATGTTTCTCTCTTTGTTTTCTTCTTTTATATCATTTAGTTCACACTGTCTTTACATCAGCAATTCGTAGAAATGAGATCAAATTCTTGGAATATAATCAGTTTGCTTTAAAAAAGTTTGAAGGATACAATTCATGTGTATTAGTGAGTGCTCTGTCAATGGCTTTATTTTACTATACAGATCTGTATGAGGGAAAGGGTGGAAAAAACCCAAATACCTATTTTTATTTAAACTTCTTAGCTTAGTCATTCAGTCTCAGCTAGCTCAGCATGCTCCTGCAGAGTGACTCGTGCCTGCACTGAGAGCTATTTTGAAGCTAACAGAGCTCATGCACGGGCAAAAATCTGCATGCATGGATATCATTGCATGACAAAGACCATCTGTTTGCGTTTTCTGTGCATGTAACCCCAAACCAGGCAGTACCAGTACCACATGTTATACAGCCACTACTTTACTGCAATTGATCTAAAATTGACAGAAGTTTTTTCATGACACTGACAGCACACTTATTATTTTGTTTACTTTCGAGTTTGTGGCAAAGACTTTTTTTTTATTATTTCTGTATGATATCAATTCTTGCATGACACTGACAAAGGAACTGTTAAAACAACTGCTGTGGAATTGCCAGGTCACAGCCTGAACCACTGGCTGAGCACCAGGTGAGAAGGTGAACCCAGGGAGCTCAGGTGCAAGCAGTGTACCTGAGTGACCAGAAGGGATGGATTGTGGACCCACCCCTCCTCACCCTCGTTTAAGGGTTAGCAGCTAATGAAGCAGTATTGCTGTGGGTAGAGATTGTGCTCATCTTGAGCCATCACTGGTTGTTGGAAGGGATGGGCCTGTTTTCCTTCTTTTTTACATGCTATTGCGCTGTAATGTTTGTATCCTATTGGCACTGTCATCAACTTCTTTTGCCACACAACGATCCATAGGAAATAGGCTACTGCCACCAAGAAGCTGTCAGTTCTGCCATTCAGTAGCTTGACTACTGCCATGCAATGTAATTTGAGGTAATTATGCTATTAGCATGACTTCTGTAAAACAGGGAGTTAGTTTTTAGCAAAACAGCCGACAACTTGTACAATGTTATTTCCATAACTCCTTTTCCTGATCTGGGTGGTTTCAATGTACTGCATATTTTTTAGCTCTCTCAATATTCAATAACCTAATACTAATGTTTAAATTGCTCTGCAAGAGATACATCTTAGATGAATCCAGTGCACTGGGAGCTTCCGGATTTTTCCACTTGCTGAATTGTTGAACGCCACGTGACCCATGGTGCAAATCCTGCTGGAGACAAAATACTACTTTCCTTTAGTTTCTTTGGTTAGTTAAGTACTTTCAATAAAACCAACTGTGATTTGAGGTGAAGAATCCTTGCAGCAATTAGGATTCATTTACTACTGGAGCGTTATATTAATTACACATTTGTAACCACATGGATAGGCACAAAACCGATCGCACGTGTCTGTATTTAGAGATTCGTAGACAGAAGATTTAACGTAAACATAGAAATGTTAAACTACTCATCTGTAGCCTGCAAAGAAGATAACAAGAAGGATTCTGTTCTCTGTGTGATTTGTGAACAATGCTAAGTAAATATTGATCATTAGTATATAATAACTGTTGCTTTTGGCAGTTCACTTTTCATTTAATTTGATAATGTGTCCAGTAAATGAAGTGGTACAGGCTGCAGTGTTTTACCATCACAATTGCATATTTTCAATCATTGTTAAATGAAGGCAGCTCAAGGCAAAGCTTTAACCCCCACTAGTTCTGTATGTGATGTAAAAAGAGACGGTGCTATCAATCTTTATTGTCTGTCTCGGTTACTGTAATTGCATTCAATAGTCCACTGATTCTGTTGTTTGTGCTAATGTCAGGAGCAGTGAAGAGCCAGATGCTCAGACTAGATCATATGCATCCAGTGGCCACTTTGATAAGTTGGCAGCAAGTCTCTGGGTTCGATGATGAATTGTTAGCGCTATAGATTATGAGCAGCTGAATGCTGGGAGTGTATATAGAGAAACTTCTTACCTTATTTTAGATCTGGCATTGTGATGCTAGCTAAAGGGCATGTCATGTATTATTCAAATGCGTCTTGTGCTGCAAATATGCCAATGAGTCATTGCATCCCCCGAACAGTAAAACAACAACAAGAAAAAAAAAAAAAGTATAAAAAGCCTCGGAGTGATTTGAACATGACGTTAATAGTCCTAAAACACTAAAAAAAATATTTCAAAATAACCTCTAATAGTTATGATTACCCGATTCAACAAGAGAGCTTGTGAGTTATGGTATTCCATCCTTGAATCTACCTTAAAATGTGACTTTTTCTGACAGCTTTTTTTTTTTTTTTCTCTTTAATTTGAACAAGTAGATGGAAAGTTTTATGGAGAAACAAACATTAATGCTTTAGTGAAGTATGAGCAGTAATACACCTCTGTGAAAAAAAGTGCAAATATGGGGACTATAGCATAAGTTATTTGCTTCCTACATGTTTCTTGCTGCTCTACTGTATGGCCCACACCAGTGTTCTTGAAGAATTAACTTTTAAGCTGTTTGATGAGTGTCATCCCTTGGACAGGTAGCTGCTGGAGGGCATCCAAGAAGTCTTGAGAGCCTCTTCTTCATCTAGTTTACATAATTCAGCCAGAAAATGACCTTAGGTTTTTGTCAGGATAATCTTGAATGGCATGATCCCAATTCTGTGTGTGTTTGGTTGGATTGCTAGCTTGGTTACCAGTGTGCTCCATGATAGCTCATCACAGAATCATAGAATCACCAAGGTTGGAAAAGACCTACAAGATCATCCAGTCCAACCATCTCCTTGTCACCAATAGTTCTCACTAAACCATGTCCCTTATCACAATGTCTAAATGTTCCTTGAAGACCTCCAGGCTTGGTGACTCTACCACCTCCCTGGCCAACAGAAGTCACCTGTCTGCTTACTCTGGTAACAATTTTGGTTTCTCTATTACTGTGTCCTTTCAAAGTTACTTTTACAACTGTATTTAAGGGATGTAATTTGTATTATTATTGCTTTTGGTAAGGTTTTTCTTTGTTGTTTTTGTTGTTGTTGTTGTTGGGTTTTTTTGTTTTTATTTTTTAAGTCATAAAATATACATTTAGAAAAACTTAGTTTATAACTTTGCAATAGATTCCAACAGATATACAACTGAGTTTTAGAAGATATTTATATGAAATGTAAACCTGAAGTGTTATTGGTATGGGAGTAATTGATTTTTTTCTTAAGATTCTGAAGATGGGTCACTAATTTAGGGAGCTGCTCATATATTTTGTCCTGAGCTACATTCCCCACTTTGCAAGGGAAGGCTGAGGCACCATGATAAGACGTGCAACAGCCAAACAAGCTGCCTGAAGTAGCCATGAGAAGTGATGAAGACAGGACTGGACATGTCCTGAAGACAGGACCCACAAATAAAAAGTGCCCTTAATTTATCAGAAACTGTGTTTGCATCATCTACCAGTTTCTTTGGGAACTGCGAGAACTTACTGTCTTGAAGTTCGTGGGGTTTTCTAATTTTATTTTTTTGTCTTTCAGGCCGCAATATTCAGTCTATGAAAGGAATTCAGTAGCTTAAGTAATAGCCTGTGAGTTTCTCTATAAGTTTTTGGTTTCTTAGTAAGAGGTAATAACCACCTGGAGCACAGAAATGTCAGTGAATAAAATTCCAAACAGAACTTTTTTCCTCGCAGTGGTGGAAAGCAGAATTAGTCACTCGCTCTGCAGTGCAAGAGGTGGGGACTTCCAAAGCCACTATTCACAGCTGCCAGAATAATAACAGAATCATAGAATGGCCTGGGTTGAAAAGGACCTCAGAGATAATGTAGTTTCAACTTCCCTGCCATGGGCAGGGTTGCCAACCACCAGACCAGGCTGCCCAGAGCCACATCCAGCCTGGACTCAAATGCCTCGTTGATTCTTAGAAACGACATCTTGAACAAAAGCCTTCAACAAGTGTCTAATGAAAAATGTCATACACAGTAATGTCTGAAGGACAGAATAATTCCTAGGCACATATTGTATACCTGCTGGCTTGTTATCCTGTGCCTGATGTCCCCTTCTAGTACAGTATTCACTGTCTTCTCCTCTTAGACTTCAGAAGAGTAATTCACGCTCAGCTTTAAGAGACTGACTGTGATCCTGTGCTTAGGAGATGTTTTTTTTGGGAAACTTCTGGTCTGGAGACCTTCCTTGAACTGGAACTTGCGGCTGTGTCTCCTTGTAGGTAAGCCAGTCCTGTCTTCATCACTTCTCATGGCTACTTCAGGCAGCTTGTTTGGCTGTTGCACGTCTTATCATGGTGCCTCAGCCTTCCCTTGCAAAGTGGGGAATGTAGCTCAGGACATAGCCACATGCTAAATTGGTTTCAGTAGCCAAGTCTGCTGAAGTCTTTCTTCAGTTCTCTTCTTTCTGTCATCTGGCTGTAACTTGGTTATTGTGCCTGCTGATTTTTTGGGGTGCTACATCCAACCACATGCCCACTGGTGTTTCCCAGGCTTTCTGGGCACCACATTAGCTTGGGTCAGAAAGCTGATTTCAGCTACAGCCCAAGTCTAGCTGGAGCAGTGTGCAGGAGCTGGCTTCCTGTCCTGCCTACACAACAGGATAAGGAGGGAAATAAAGTTTTTCTGTCCTCCCACCTGTCTGGGAAAGCTGCCCTTGGGTGAGAGAAACAAAGCGCTGCAGACCACGTGTACGCTGTACATGAATGGGTGTGCAAGTATTTTCTCATATGTTCTTTCTATTTTATGAAATGGAACTTGTAGTGTTTGGAAGTGTAGGGTGAACTTGCTGCTGCTTAACGCTGCTGTTTTTGCAATCTGATATGCATATAGAGTTGTTATTTAAGGGAGTTCAGGAAACGAAAATGAGTTTGTTACACTCATGATATCTACAGTTGCTTTTATTTTTTCCTTTGCATTTAGTTCAAATTAATCAATTAAAGTGCACAGATGTTCAATTAAAGCTTAAAAAAAATCCATGGCTACAGCTGTTTTGAAGCCACATTGTTGAAATTTAACATATCTAATAATGCTTCTCTCTCTGAAATTCAATTAATGACTCTCTGCTAAATTATTTTGCATTGATAAATTAAAAGAAATGAGAAGTAAATTATAAGGAGATGTAGGCTGTCTGCTCCATTCATTAGTTAGAATAACAGAGTAGCCCGTAAGATATCAAAATAGAGGATCTGCTTTTCATTTCCTTATGTTGATATGCAGAAAAACTGTTTCCTAGCCAAAATATATTGGTTTAGCTGGAAATTATTGATATTTCTCCTGCAATTCAAGGACATGAAATAGCTACCTCAGAAAAGTTATGTGCTAATACAAACCATACTGAAAACTTGAATACCTCCAATGCTGTACAGGGAATGATAGTGGTATCATGGCACAGTAGCTGTTAATAGCATCAGGGATTTTAATCATGATGGTTATGTTCTAATATTATTTGTAAAGTAAGAGAGCTTAAGATAAGCTGGAGGAGAGGCAATGATGACAGCTCCAGCAGACCAAGGTTTTCCTGTGGTGGTGGCTGTGCTTCTCAGGAAGCTCAGATGCACAACAGACAGGATAAGTTAGCACAAAAGGATATTTTCTGCTGCGTTTGAAGAAAGCATTTGTTTTGTGGGCCACTCACCGGTTTCTACGCAGGCTTTACCACACCACATTAATTTATGTAGTGCAAAGAGAAAAGTACAGTGAAGGTGGAACTAGTGAAGGTGGGGCTTCTTTGTGCCTCCATCTGTTGGGGTTAACCAACCCGTGTCTGCTTGGGCTCCAGACATACAGAGAATTTCTTAATGCACACAGTGTGAGCCTACATTCTTCACTTTAAGATTAAATATTCGATTCAATACATGTAACTACAGTCAAGCACTGAGATATATACAGCAAGGCCGTGATATTTATATTTTCTTGGAGCTGTTGCATATTTGGGTTGGATGCTTTAAAGGCTGTTTTTGTTTGGAGGCAAACATGGGGGATCTGAGAATGTGCAGAGGTAGTCAGCATACGCTCGGTGCTCTCCACCCCATGCCCACTACTGTTTTTCTACCTGTGGCCTGGCAACCCCTAGCCCTGTACTGCTGGTGCTCAGGATGCAGAGGAGAGGTCGTCAGCCCCATCCTAGAAGCATTATTGGATTTAGCAGATGGAATCTTATGGCTCTCACCAGATCTTACAAAATGCCGTGCGTGGCCCTAAGGGAATGCCTTGCAGCTTGAAAACAGGACTTCGTATACAAATACACAGTAACACTTCAGTATGAATAACTGACAATAACAAGCCAAACTGCAAACAAAATAGAAACTGCAGCAGGTTACTTTGGGGCCATTGTTTTTATTCTTAACTACTTGCCATTCAATCGAGCCTAGTAATTTTTAAAGACAAATTAACTGGAGGAATACCCTTAAAAAAGATTATGTAGGTTTTACACCACTTTGCCATTGTTTTCCACTTGTGGCTGGGATAAGCATCCGGTACTTGTGCGTGTGAGTGGCTCCCTTTTGTTTTCAGTTGTCAGATGATGTTAGAAGTGGTGGTCAGACCTAAAGAGATGCGGCTTCACCAAGCGTTTTTGAAGTGATTTTCTCTGTGGATGATCTGCTGCAGGTCAGTTCAGTCAAGAAGGTATCTGCAGTATCCTGAAGTTTGGAAAGCTCCCCCAGCACAGCAGGTAAAACATAGGAAGTGATTTTTGTCAGGGTTCAAAAATGAAACCGTGTGTGCAAAAAAAATGGTTTGTATGTTTTTGCAGCTGCAAATAATTGGGAGTAAATGTAATGGCTAGACCTGTTGCTTCATATGTGTTTGCAGATGATTACATTCTCATCTTGCTGCTTTAAATTGATAATTCAGCTCTTGAGTGAAGTGGTTCTTTGCTTATAGCCAAGATCTGTATGTTGCTCTGCACTGATCTCTCAGTTGGGACGTGGAAAATACTGTGAGCATGAATTGTTTTCACAAAGCTGCAGCCATCTATTTAGGTTATGTATGAGAAACAATGCGATATTTTTCTGCTTCTTGAAATCACAGGCCAATAAAAAATATTTATCCAATGGCTTGTTTTGAGAGTTGTGGGAGAACTGGGCTTAGAAATATTCTGATGCTCTTCTACAACATCATGATTCTCAGAATTACTGTGCTGCCTCTGACAACACTGGTTGTTAAAGAGAAAATTCTTTGGAGTAGACTCAAAAGCGAATAGTTTCAAGAAACCAAACCAGTTTCCTTGAAAACGTAAAGAAAGCCCTTTGTCTTAGAAATAGATGAGTATGTGTGACAAAAATTTGGAGTGAAGCTGAGGAAAACTTCTGAAACATTTCATAAGTATTAAATTTTAATTTCTTCCTGAAAAAAAAAGAAAAGAAAAAAAAAGTTTTGGCAGAAAATTTCCCTTGGTTTTGCAGTTTCACTATGATTGTGAATGTGGGGCAGGAGTCTGGGGGTGTTCTGGAGTCAACAACAGCTTGAGATTGGCACTGGTAGCTCTAAGCTCATAGAATCAGAGAACCAGTTGTGTTGGAAGGGACCATTAAAGGTCATTCACTTCAACTCCTCTGCAATGAACAGGAATGCATACAGCTTGATTATGTTGCTCAGAGCCTGGTTCAGCCTGACCTTGTTTGTCTCCAGGGATGGAGCATCCACTGCCTCTCTTGGCAGCTTGTTCCAGTGCCTCATCACCCTTATCATCATCTCCCCTCCTTTAGTTTGAAACCATTTTCCCTTGTCCTGTCACAACATACCCTGCTAAAGGGTCTGTCCCCTTTCTTCTTATAGCCCTCCTTCAGATACTGACAGGCTGCTATCAGGTCACTTTAGAGCTTAGAGTCTTCTCTTCACCAGGCTGCACAACTCTCTCAGTCTGTTCTCACAGGAGAGGTGTTCCATCCCCGGGCTCACTTTTGTGGCCCTCCTTTGGACGCTCTCCAACAGGTCCACATCTCTCCTGTACTGAGCACTCCACATCTGGACACAGTGCTCCAAGTGAGGTCTCACAGCACAGAGCAGAGGGGCAGGGTCCCCTCCCTTGCCCTGCTGACCATGCTGGTTTTGATGTAGCCCAGGATACGGTTGACTCTCTGGGCTGTCAGGGCACAGTGCTGCCTCATGTCCAGCTTGACATATCTAATGAAATGATAGTATTAAATATATGTATATATATATATGTTTACTATTTTTCTCCTTTTTTTTTTCTGTTTTAGTGAGTTATACCTGGGGGGGGA
>NW_024962252.1:101531036-101539717 GCF_019238085.1 Lagopus leucura
GGTTTTAAGTGCTGCCATGGGAGCTCAGCCCTCCAATTTCTCACTTGTGTTGTAATTTCCTCTTGTGTTAAGTTGAATGTTGTTGGTGGATGTTACACTCTTCTGCTTAGATGAATAACTTCACCTTTGGAAGGAGATAACTGTGCAAAATGGAAGTCATTATAGACTTGGAACTTCCCCCTTTTATTTCTCATATGGGTTATATTAGTACTGATCTGAGTAGAGTTAAGGAAAAAAAAAATCCTGCTAACGCATCTTGTGCATTTTTCGGCGTTTCCACAGTTGTTTGGGTTTATGCATCTGAACTATGGAGTGTAAAGTTCCTTGGCTTTAGAGAATTTCTGTGTTATATTTTAAGATATCTGCATGCTGAGAAGCTGGTCACACTACTCCAGTAATGTACTCTTCCAATAGGTGTTTTGGGAGAAAGCTCAGCCTTTTTTTACACCTGGTGTAAATTCTTAATTCCGGTTGCCACAGAATTTGAAAGGAGTATCATTATGTCCCTGTATGCCTTGTCAGCAGAACATTTAGCAGAGGGATTCAGGATGTGCACAGTGTCTGTGAAAAGCTTTAAGAGCAGCAGCAGCAGCTCCTTTCGTGAGCATTTGTGGGGTGAAGTCTAACATCATTGCTGCGTATCTGCACAGATGCTAAATGGCTGTCATCAAAAAACCAGAAATGTTCAGGTGTAGAAAATTATTCAAATTATGTAAATATTCAGATGTTTTATATAAAAATAAGAAGATGCCACCTTGTGGTAAGAAAGATGTTTTAATGCAGCCAGAAAACCTTTGGGTGAACAGGGTGCACCTCTGAAAGCCGGCAATGATTTAAAATTTTATTTTGCTAAGAATGTGTTTCATCAACAAAATGACATATTAGTTAGAGAATGACATGGCCTAACTTCCCCTTCCTATGCCTTACCCTCCCCTTTAGTGTACTCTTGTGCTCAGGGCATTGAGGCAGCAGCTGTGTGTTTGTGCTCTTGTGTGTGTGCAGTGCTCCTTGCCACCATCCCCGTGCTGGGCATGTGGCTCAGAGAGCCCAGCTCAGTGTTTCGGGACTTTACCTGACCTGTAGTCAAGGCCGGCTGATGGAAACATTTCCTTTACAAAAGCTTGATTCCACCTCTCGATTTATTAGGCTGGCATGTGTAACACCTGTTGTGTTATTGTTAGCAATTAGATGATAAAAAGCTCGCTTGCCGTTTCATTCCAGCTAAATGTGCGATCGCGTGGTGAATTGTGCATCCTAACATTCTCTTTTCCATTAGGATGCTGTTCTTCAATTGTCTGCTAAAAATTAAACAGGATATGTGGTGGTTTCTGTGTTTATTTATTTATTTTTTTAAAAAGAAAAAAAAATGCATTCTGTTCTTCTGTGTCCTATTTTCTGTGATTTAAACGCTGCACTGTCTCAGTGCAAGCTCCTCTAAGCACTGTCATGCACGTGGTAACAAACTGCTCTTGTCGCATTGTTTGGGTTTCTGTTTCACACAAGGACAGTCAGAAAAAAATCTCTCAAAAAAAAGTAAGGGAAGATTCTTAAATCCTAAACTTTACACGCACACGGTTCCGAGCTGCAACAGATGTCTGCCCTGTACAGGAACTTCTATGCGCATTGATGCTACATTCATGTAATGATAATAATAAAGGGTTACCATTTTTTCCTCAGTTTGGAGAAGTATTGTGCTTGTAATTAAAACATACTTTCTCTTAACATAATTTATTTTCTCACATAATGTATTTTGACAGAATATTATAAATGTATATCTCTAAGCTTCATGACCCCATTATGAGGACAATTTTCTATAGTAATTCGTTTGTGTTCTGTTTCTTCTTGCTTCCTGATTACACAATCAGTATTGAATTGTGCATCCAACATCCTGATTAAAATGAGACAAAAGCCTTGTGTGCAGCCTAGCTCGCTTAAAATCTCTTCCTGTCCCCATAAAGACAATGGCAAAATTCTTATTTCTTGAGAATTTGATGGCAGTAAAATCCATTGCGAGTGGGAGAGTTACAGGTGGAGCTCTGGCTGGATCGTGTCAGCCACAAAGCTGGTTTGGAGAAGCACTGCAGGGAAACAGGAGAGCTGTTAAATCTGGGAGAATGGCTCTCACTTTTTAGGATTGGAATTAAATAGAGAAATCCTGGTCAGTGACAGGGTTAAAGTATCCGATTTTTGTCTTTTTGTCTTTCTGTTTTCTTTGTTTCTTTTTTTTTTCTTTTTTTTTTTTTGTATTTGTCTGTTGTTTGACTACTAATTAGAAAAGGAAAAATTCAATTAATTTCTTTGAGAATATGAATGAAATGAGTGCTGAGTATATAAACATGCACTTTTGTGATGCTGAGTGGGACTTGGTAATACCCAACTAAATAAACTAAATCTTATGTTTTGTACTCAAAGATAATCTGAAAACTCAAGCAATCTCATCACAGCTTTGCCTGGATCATGGATCCAGGATCAAGGAGCATGGGCTGCTCAGGAACAGCAACAGTAGATTTGTCAAATGTGTTAGAAAATGATGTGCCACAAATATGAGCCGTGGGCCAAAGTCAGTAAAATGCTGGTAAATAGAAATTAATATCTTTAAAAATTCCTTAGAGCAGAAGTTTGGCTTCATGCTCCCTGCTAAGTTTTACGAGCTATGAGTTCCTAATTTTAATACTGTGGCTTTTTTTTTTTGCTGGTTTTTCCTTCGTAGCTCACACAGTTTTATTATCCCCAATCAGTGGAAATAATTCCAGTGGAAATAATTCCAGTGGAAATAATCCTAGTTACTGCAGTGGATTACTTGGGACATTGAAATGCCACGTGGTGACTGCTGGAACTGGTTGGGAAATGGGGAATGTCTTGTGCAACATTTCTGACCAGTTCTAATTATTGCCATTAATTTATCATTGAAATTTTTTAAACAGAATTCCTCTGGAAGGTATGACCTACTCTTTGAAAGTGGTGGAAAATACTTATTTTTAATCACCTTCATCTCAAGAGCTGTAATTGAGGTTATGAAGTTGTAGTGGATTAACAGGTTAGTGATTTTTTATTTTTTTTTTTCCATATAGAGAAAAAATTCAGTGAGTTTCTCATAGAAACTTTACTAAGTGCTCAACCTTTGAACACAAATGCAAAATCAAACGTTTTAAGTTAGGGACGTAAGCCTCACATTAGAAATTAATCATGAGATGTTTTGGTGATAAAATCTCTCTCGTTTGAAAATGTAATTTATTAACCAGCTCAATATCTATTTCAGGGCATTATTCAAGCTCCAATAAAGATTTTCATAATATTTTAATAATGCGCCACTACTAAATCTCATGTGAAAGGAAAGCGTGGTATTCTCTCGCCTTGCAAATCGCTTTTATTCTGTCCCCTCTGGTTGCAAAAGCAGAAAACCAAAGGATATGACCTCACCACGGCCACCTCTGCCAGTGAGGACAGGTGGGATGTGGATGGCCTGTGGCTTCCAAGACCCCAGGGTGCTCCCTCCTGGGTGCAGTGTGGCTCTGGGAGCTGCCGGGACCCCATCTCTTGCACCTCCATCCTTTTCCTTCCTCCAGCCCTCCCTGTCCTGATTGGAGCTGCTGCTGGCTCGCGCTCACACATATGGTGGTGGAAACGAATACACATCGTGTGTTTGATCAAAATGGACTGAAACAGATGGAAGTCTTGGGATCGCACTGTGTTTTCTCTTTTTGTGCTTGATGAAGGGATAGTCAGTAAAATGCTAGCAAAGTATTACTTCTGGGGGAAAAGACTTGCCATTCCTCTTGCATTTTCATTGTTTTCTTTATGTAGTAAAAAGAATTCAATACAGCTCTTAACATGCTGATTCTGGGAAGCCTTGTACAAAGCAAGTCTGGTACGGCGCTGGAACGGTGCTATTTTGCCTGAGCTGCAATTATTTTCATTTATGAAATTCCAAATTCTAAATTCTGTTTTAAATATTGAATATTTCTGGTGAAATGACAGCTTGTGCTAGCTTTAGGATATGCCTGCTTGGTAATTATTCATGAGGAGAACAGCTGAAAACAAACTAGTTATACACCTTGGCAAGTCACTGTGATTTTAATTCTGTGAAATTTCCCTATGGCCATGTGACTTTATTTAAAGTACTCTAACAGTGCAGATGTCCAGAATGCCAGAGTTGTTACAAATGTTATTCCTGTAAGTTTTGAATCATCCCTGCTTCAGGAAAAAAAAAAAAAAAAAGAGAAAAGGGAGGGGGCAGGGGAAGGAAGGAAAAAAGACTGATGATACCGTGTGTGTTTTGAGTGTTTGTCACATACTTGATTATGTGCTGCTATTGTACATTACTGGAACACAGATATATCATAAGTAATATATCTCAATGCATGTTCAGGGCATATAATGGAATTTGCAGTACCTGGAAGAATGCATTACTCAAATACGCTAAATATTTTAAAATATCTTGTTTAAGCTACAATTCAAAAGGCAGCTTCAGCACTGACATTTTTGGAAGTTTAGAAGTCTGATAATTTCTGTGTAATATTGGATGAAGAATCAAAATACTTGTGCTAAAAATAAAACATTTCTCTGCTTTCCCCTTTTCTTCTCCTTCTCCATATGGCTCCTGAAACATTCCTTCATTTAAATAGGTTTTAAAGCTCTCTCCTTATAGTTCTTAAAGCATTCACTGCTCTTGAGACAAAAAAACAAAAAAAAAACCAGAAAAAAAAAAAAAAAGAAAGAAAAACAAAAAAACCCAACATTTTAGCATGTGCTATTTTTGTTATTCTAATTAGAAAAAAACAGCTGGTCCTGCACAGCTCTGAGTACAGTCTTTTTCAACACATTGTTCGGATTTTTTCCTCTTTTTCTGTCAAGCTACAGACTACCACCTCTTCTCATCCCACACAAGCCAGCCCCCCAAACACCTGCACACGCAGCCCTAAATATCACATCTGCCAGGGAACAAAAAGAAAATACTTTATTGGTCAAAGGACGCATACATCAAATTATTCATATTAGGAATATATATATGCACAGGTAAGTGGAAGTGACATCAGGCTGATGGCCAGCAGCTTCACATTCCATTCAGAGGTATTTTTTAGTGTGTGTAGCATGCATTCTTTCTCATACAGATAAACCAACCTAACTGCTTTCATTTTTAAAGAAAGATAATCAGCCTTCACTTAGGGTTTTGATATCTGTAAACGTGTGTGCCTACAAATAATCATTGAAGCTGATCAAAGTCACACTCTCTGTTGCTATGGTAATGAATCCCCATTTTGTTTACGGATGGGTATGCGCCACATGACAAGAAATGATGTCAGGTGGAAAGCTGAGATAAATTAAATTTGTGGTCTGAAGTTATTAACATATGTTTTGTGTGAGTGTGTGCATATATATTAACTAAGGAAGGGAAGATCCAGAAAATTCTGTTCTTTTGAAAATGACATGGAAATACAGTGCTGACAACATAAATCACGGCAGAGCGGACTCCAGTTAGAGGAAGGAGGTGCAGAACCATGGGGCAGTGACATTTCTGTGGCACGTCCAAACTGATGGAATTGCTCTTCAATGATCCTCCTCGTTATTTCTTTTCCTTGCCCATTGTTTCCTCTAGTCTGCAATTCCATTTGATGACTTTTGAAGCCATCCCTAAGTTTATACTTGCATTTTTTTCCGAGTGGAAAGTTGGAATTTATTTCTGTCTTCCAATAAAATTTATTACATTTATTTACAAATAATTACACAAATGCTGTTAGTTGGGAAAGCAGAAAAATTTGTACAGTGAATATTAATTGCATTTCAAAACAAATGCTGCAAACACACTTTGAAGTTCTAAACATGCAGTTATGATGCAAATATGTGTATCTATTAGTCTACTGGTCTGTGCAGTATTTTCCCTGCCTCCAGAGTTCTCTTTGAGTTTCTGCATGACACTGGTCTTTAAGGACGGCAGAATCAAATCACACCGGTGGGTGCTGGGGGCAGTCAAAAACATGCAGTCAAAGCAGTCATTGAAGAAAATTTGTTTCTGTATGAAATCTGGATGTGACAGCCTGTTCCTTTTAAGATTTTTTTTTAATATATATACATGTGTATGCATGTACGTATGCTTTTGGAGAAAGTGATGGAATGCGTTTTCCTAAAAGAAAATGTACTAGCTATTTCACCAAGTGTGGATGAGAAGCTGTTTTTATCAACAGTAATTTTTTCTCCTTGGTCATGTATTTACATAGAAAGGATAAGAGAAATGCCTCGAGCCAGCTGAGATTTCAATTTCTCTGGCTTTCAATTCCACTCTTCCTAGTATCTGCCATGGTACCTGAATGAAATCCAACTAGTGCCAGTGGAGAAACTCCACAAGTTCAGCAAGTTTGGGATTATGGGCTGGCATGCATATAAAAAGATACAGAAGCCAGCAATTGAAATCTGTAGTGTTTCTAATGCCTTAGGGGAAGGGGAATTCATACCAAATTAAGTAACTAGGGTGTCTAATAAATTTTCCTGCAGAATACGTTATATTAATCCTTTTTGAGAAGGCGTAAGCTGTAAGGAGGCAACAGAAACCTGGAATTCATGGAATCACAGAATAATTGTAAGGGTTGGAAGGGATCTCTGGAGTCCAAACCACCTGCATAGCAGGCACCCTACAGCAGGTTTCACAGGTAGGCATCCAGACAGGTCTTGAACATCTCCAGAGAAGGAGACTCCACAACCTCTCTGGGCAGCCTGTTGCAGTGCTTTGTCACCCTCACCATGAAGAGGTTCTTTTGCATATTGGTGCGGAACTTCCTACGCTCCAGTTTACAGCCATTTCCCCCTGTCCTTTCCCCATAGACCACTTAAAAGAGGTTGGCCATGTCCCTTTGTCTCCCGCTTTACTGTCCGTAGCTTCTGAAGGGCAGACTGTTTGGTATAGTAGAGATGGGGAACTCCCAGTAAGCCCAGCCTACACTTTAGTATTTTGTGGAATTGTAGCATCGTTGTTCCTGATTTTCAGTTTTCCCTTTTTGGGGCGTATCCCTGCATTGAAAGTAGACCAGAAATGCTTTCTAAAGAAAGTGATATGTAGCAGTTCTGTTACACCAAATATCTTTAAAAAAAAAAAGAAAAACAACAACAACAACAAAAGAGAACGCTGAAGATTGATTGATATTTTTGTACATTTAGATGTTATTATTTAATATAGGATCAACATTGAATTTGTTACTTTGAAGGCCGGAGACCATTTTTCTGTTTCTTCAGATATATAATAATCTCTCTAATTCACTGTGCCATGTGGTGGTGTACACACCTAGCAATAGGTGTGTAATTGAGGGCAGAATTTGACCCTTTGATTCTGTAAATCACATATGATCATTACAGAAGAGCTCAGATCTTTAGACGTCGTATGATTGCCAGCTCACCAGCCACCCTTCCTTTGTCACATTATTTTTTTTTTAAAGAGTCTGACACTCTAATGAAAGCAATACAAAAGGCTGCCAGAGCCCAGCTCAGAATGCCCAATTTGCTTTGCCATTTTAGAGAGCAAAAGTGTGTTCCATTATTTGTATCGATATTAGGATGAACTTAGATCAGCAGATCTTCTGGACAGGGCTGTGCCTTTGCTTTTGTTTGAAGGATTGTGCGCATTTGTGGGATCATGTAAATAATAAGTCAGTAGTAGGAAAATTAATGCATGACTGAAGGTGGGCTGATAGACTTTTGATGGCTCTGTGGAGCACTTAGTTTTAAGCATTACTTGATTTTCAGCCCATACCCCTAAGCAATAAGATTTCAGAAGATTCTGTGTGTGTCTTTGCATTTTTCTCAGCTGTTATACACTTCTTTTTTTTGTTTAATTTTTGGCTCAAGTTTCTAGAATAATCTATGGTACATCCAGTTGTTCTCATTACCTGATGTCTGCAGTAAGGAGAGAAAGTGTGCTTTTGGGCATGCTGTTTTGAAAATCTTGAATTTCTTTTCCTTCTGTCTTTCTCTGCCACAAACTTTTTCCTGTCCTCCTCATCTGTGCTACTTGGGGAGAATGAGAGCATTAAAGCAAGCTTGTCAAACGTTAACCTGATAAAGAAAAGCCTTGGAAATTCATTTTGTTCCCTGGAGAGAGGCTCTATTATTCTGAGATGCCCTCTGCTATGTCAAGAGCTAAAGATGCTTCATGAACCACACCCAGCAAAGATCCTCCCTTCGAAAGGCTTAGACCTGTTGAGCATCCTTTTCATCATTACAACACAGAGTGCATTGGAGCATCTCAGATTAATCATCTCTTCCCACAAGTAGGATTTCCTTTTGTTAAGACCTTAGGGAAGCTAAATTTTTCAAAATACACACTGGATGGGACTGAAGGATTTTTTTTTATTCCTTTGGAGCCCCATTCACAGAAGCAAACCTCCAAGTTTAAACTTAAAAAACCAGAGGCAGCAAGGGCTTCAATTCAGAGAAAGAAAGATGCATTGGCCGCAAGATTCTGTGAAGATCCTGCATTCTCCTGAATGCTGGAGAAATTTGTGAAACTCATTATCTTCTGGTCCAGCAACTTAAGGAAACCTCTCTCAGATTTAACTTTGGCACACATATTACTAAAATAAGATCTCTAAAAATGATCTTGTTAATCTTAGGTATAAAACAATGCCTTGATGCCTTAGAGGTTGTTTGCCTTCCTTCCTTCCTTCCTTCCTTCCTTCCTTCCTTCCTTCCTTCCT
>NW_024962252.1:101539727-101539818 GCF_019238085.1 Lagopus leucura
CCTTCCTTCCTTCCTTCCTTCCTTCCTTCCTTCCTTCCTTCCTTCCTTCCTGCCTTCCTGCCTTCCTGCCTTCCTGCCTTCCTGCCTTCCT